>NW_016693518.1:0-1623 GCF_001604755.1 Lepidothrix coronata | reverse complement strand
CAGATGTCAAGGAAAAACAGAAGAAACTTGTAGAACAGCTAACAGGACTCATCAGCAGTTCCCCTGGGCCACCTACACGAAAGCTGCTTGCAAAAAATCTCGCTGCTCTCTACAGCATTGGAGACACATTTACTGTTTTTCAGACACTTGACAAGTGTAATGACATCATCAAGAGCAAAGATGATACTGCAGCCTACCTGCCCACAAAACTGTATGTTTAATATTACTAGGGAAAGGGGAATGATTTTTAAATGGTCCTGGATATTACAGAACAGTCTGCCTATATATGTGCATGCTATGTTTATTTATATTTTGTGTGCTTATTTGGGGTTCACAGATGCTTGATATAGCAAGAAAAGCACTGGATCGAGATTGTGCAGGGCAGGACTCAAAGGTTACACATACATGGCTGTCTGAAATGTCTTTCTCTAGGCAAGGCACTATTTTATGTTTCTTCACATGCTTATGGCATGGAGAGGGTATCAGTTAATGCAGTAATGCAATGAAGACTTTCCATCAGTGGAATTATTGCTGATTGCACTCAGGTACCCCATTTAAGATGGAACCTGCAGATTGTCAAACCAAAGCATTATCTATGCCCATAGACTTGTAATCACATGTTCAAGCTTTTTTCCCTATCAGATCTTGCCTTTTATATTCCTCCACTGTGGTATGCCACACAGGTCTCTCGAGCAGAGTCTCTATACTTGGATGTGTGTGTGCACGTATGCGTGATACAGTTTGTCTTTACTCATAGGAGCAGTCTCAATGGTAGGAATTTGGTTAATGCCACAAAAAACTTCCACTGAAACTGGTTTTGGTACTTCCCTGCACATACTGCTTCATATATGTTCACAGTGTCTAGTGAACCCTAATTTGGTCTTGCCTTCAGACATTATCACAACAAAAAAGGATTTAACAATAAAGTCTGAAATAGTCACTGTTTGGGTAGGTGCTGTCTTCTTGTTTGTAGCTGGTGCAGCTCTGTGAGGAACTTGTATAAGTGGGAAGGGTTTTGTACTGTATATATGCTCTGAGACTGAAACTATCCAAGTGATAGTCCAGCAGTTTTTTTAATGGAGATATGCCCCTTAAGGAGGAGTCTGTAATGAGTTTGTAATATAGCTTTGCTAAAAAATCATTTAGCCAAGAACTACAGATTTAAAAAAAGCCTCGTTTGTGATGAAAAAGTGCATGTTTTCAGGAGCTGCTTCTGTGATTGTCCTGGAACAATTTGTGTATATAACTGCAATATGGTGTTAATTAAATATCCCTAATCTTAAATGGCAGGGCAAGGAAAACATGTAAATAACTGTTTATGGATTGAGTGATTTTACAGTACCTATAACTTTTCTTATGTTATGCAATAATTTATTCATGTTAAGTTCTTAGTCTTGAAAAAACCCTATAATTCAGTATCTACAGAAATGTGTCAGGATATGTTATAGGGTAAGTGTTATCTTGCAGGTGCTTGGAAATAGACCTAAAAGTGCTGAGATTTCAGCATATTTTGTTTTCTCCAGAACTTTTCATTCTGTGTGTAGATCCTGTAATAATCCCCTTCAAATACATTTGTATTCTTAGAAGCTGGTAAACAAAAAGATTGTTTAAATGAACAGCCAG
>NW_016693517.1:0-1624 GCF_001604755.1 Lepidothrix coronata | reverse complement strand
ATCAACCCAATACAGAGCAGTGATCATACACAAAATAGGTTTTCTGTGAGGGAAAGAAAAGTTTGGGTTTTTTTAAATCAAAGGATGTAACTGTTATTCAGTTATCTTAATGGAGAAGTATATGGGATTAAATGAGCATTACTTTTAAAGACATGCAAACCAGATGTATTTTGAAATCCTTCTCTTTTATAATAAACCCGAGGATTTTAGTTTTTCTCAGGAAGACTGTCTGTTTTCTTCAGGTACATATACTTTATGAATTTTTCAATTATCTTCATTGTGTATAAGCATTCTGTTTTACTTTCTTTTTTAAGAATGTCTCATTCTGAATATGGTTCATTTGAACTCAAGATTCAGAAGGAACTGAAATAAAAACTTTCACAAAATCAGTGGTTACACTATTGGCTTCCCACATTATCTGCCATAATAACAAATCTCTAGCATTTTCAGGTCAAGAAATTTCTTGCTAAACTGTAGGGATTTAAAAGAGGATTCCAAAGAAAAGTTAAGCAGCAGGTTAGAGACAGTTGTTTCATGTAGTAAAGCTGCTTTCTGCAGGAAGCATTTAAAATTTCTATATCCAATTTGTTTGATCTTTTTTTCCCAATTCTGTTGTCTTCCAGCTTCCTTTTTTTTTTTTCTGTTACGCACGGCACTATATTTTGTAATTGATCAGAATCCTGATGGGGAACAACTGGTGCTTCAGTTGTTGTTCATGGTTTACCGAAGTGCTGTTATTGCATGATCATGGTGGGAAATACTGACTTAAAGCAGGCATGAAAACTGAATAATACTTTGCAGTAAGAACAGTTTCTAATGATTGGAAGCTACTGGTTTGTTTATTTGTTGTTTTACTTAGTGATCAGAGTGTCTTTACCCATTCTGTTCTGGTAAAAATAAATGTCTTCCTTCCAAGCAGTTGGGTTTAGGGTCTTAAATTCTTTGCTTTCACCTGTTCTTTGCACAGAAGTTTTAAGTAAATTGCCGTTTCTGTAACTTGTAGAAATGGAGCAGCATTTCTTCGACTTTGACTAGGTCTAGTTTATATATTGGTCAAACAATACTAATTAAGATTAATGTAGCCAAGGAAGGTGCTGGATGTGGACAGTTTTTTCTGAAGTCTTAATGTCAAGGCACATTTGCAGATTAGTTAATTTAGATGATCTTGACCTGTCCATGACTCACAGTAATCTCTTGAATATTCTCTTGATTTAACAAGGAAGGAATACAACCTTTTCATGGAGAACCAAAGGTGAAAGAGGTTTAAAACCAACTGAAATTAACCATAGACTTTTATTTGGTTTAAGTTTAAGAACGTACATTAACATTCTTCATCCAAGGGAAGGTTTTTTTTAGAGATTTGTTCATGGCAATATTGACTGCAGTACCTTTGGCTTTTCTGAACTTGAATGTCACAATGTACAGCCATCTCAAGAAAGAAATTAAATTATAAAAAGTATCATCCACAGAAGTATTTTCTTCCACAAACTCAAGAATTCTCTTTGTAAAACCCCTACACAGTTTGGGGCCCCTGGTGGTCTAGTGGTTAGGGTGCAGGACTCTCACCGCTGCGACCCGGGTTCGAGGGGCCCCTGGTGGTCTAGTGGTTAGGGTGCAGGACTCT
>NW_016693516.1:0-1625 GCF_001604755.1 Lepidothrix coronata | reverse complement strand
GCAATGGCAAGTTATGTGTTCTGCAAAGGCAAAGTCCTGTGTATTGTCTCCAGCACCGGGGGCAGCTCAGAATTTGGGTCCAGATCAGCCCAGGAATCCTGGAAGCCTGTGGTAATGCTAATGAAGGATCAGGGCCTTGTTACAGTACTTGATGGATAGTAAGTGTCATCTTCTGGAAACGCCTGTTGACAGAGCTGCCTTTCTCATTTATCTGCCCTGTAATCAAGATACAACTGGGAAAGGTTTTAATAACTGTCACTTTCACATTGTGCCTGTCATGTAGTTTGACTGTGGTAAACTGTTTTACAGGATTAATTCAATATAATCTTAGATTTGCAGTTTTGTGAGATTACCAGAAATGGTATAATTTTTCAACTGAAGTGGGCAGATGGACTAGGATTAAAGTAAAAACCAGGAAGTTTGCTTCAGCCAGATCAGCCTGAAGGAATGAAATATATTGTCCTGGAGGATTAATTTTCTCCTGGGAATGCGCAAGACTGCCATAAAAACAACCTCAGGTAAAGAAAGGAGTTGGGGCTTTACTTTGCTGGCTCTGTGTACTGTCTTGCATTTTTTTTCTCCTGTTGCTGAGGGCCCCGTATGGAGCAGAAATACTCACCAGTCCAGTCCAGTGTGTGTGACTGGAGAAACCACTGGTGGTTTCTCCAGTCACTCACACTAGCTCTCCTCTAGCTAGTGGCTCTCAGAGGAGGGCCTGGAGAGGCAGGCCCCAGGACTGCAGACAAGAGGTGCTCCCAGGTGCCACTGCTGACCCCCATGTGGCAGCCAACAAAGACCCTATTGAGAACAGACAGGGAGGCAGGGTTGCAGCCAGGGTGGAGGAACATGATAGCAGCCTCTTGAGGCCAGGGAATCTGTAAAATAAACCACTGGGCAGCATGAACGTGGAGGTGAGGAATGTGAAACCAGAGTCGAGTTATTTGGGAGCAGCGCCCGTCCAGTGCTATGTGAGATGTTACTGGCCAACAGCAGAGGCATAGCTGGTTACAAAATACAGCAGCAAAGGGAAAAACTCTTTGTTGGTATAAATAACTTAAACTCTGATCAGATCAACTGCCCAGTTACCCCAGGGAACATGGAGAGCACCTGCAGCTCACAGGCTGTTGCCTGGCCACCTTCCCCCCCCGCCCCGGTTCGGCCAGGCTGAAAGAGTCTGGCAGCTGAGACTGCATAGTTTCTGTGATCTCTTTATGGAGGAACATGGCAGAATGACTTCTGCATCCTGGCCAAGGCTATGCTCTCTACTACTCGTGGTTACAGACACATTCTTGGCCTATTCCACCCAAGAGGGTTTAAGGCTGAATCCAGGCCATGCATGCCGGGAAACATGATCCTGCATTCCCCCCTTGTGCTTGGTTTTGACTCTTGTTTTCAGCCTTTCTATACTGATCATAGTTTATTCTCTTGAGTTTTCCTTCTGCCAGATCAGGTCTGGTCCACCACAAGTACTGGTCCTGGCATAAAGGGAGCTTACAGCTCTGTGCAGGCAGAGGGCAGAGGGCCGGAAAAGCACTGCCCCTTTCTAGGGAAGCATGTTCCCAAACTGCTCTTTCAGGGGTGATGGTGTCCCAGCCTCTCTAACCGACCTGGTGGCTATACTCTGC
>NW_016693515.1:0-1626 GCF_001604755.1 Lepidothrix coronata | reverse complement strand
CCCGGGCCGAGGCGGAAGGACGGACGCGGCGCCGGCTCGTCGTACTTGGCCAGCAGCGCCGGCGCCTTCGGGCCCTGGGGGGGGAGAGATATCGCGATATCAGGGGGGAGATATCGCGATAGGCGGCGATATAACGTGATATCAAACAATATATTGCAATATCAGGGGAGATATCGCGATAGCCGGCGATATAACATGATATCAAACAATATATTACAATATCAGGGGATATATCGCGACAGGCGGCGATATAACGTGATATCAAACAATATATTACAATATCAGGGGATATATCGCGACAGGCGGCGATATAACGTGATATCAAACAATATATTACAATATCAGGGGAGATATCGCGATAGGTGGTGATATAACGTGATATCAAACAATATACTGCAATATAAGGGGATATATCGCGTGATAGGTGGGGATATAGAGCGATAGCAATCAATATATCGTGATATCAGGGGATATATCGCGATAGACGGTGATACAACGCGATATCAAACAATATATTGCAATATCAGGGGATATATCGCGATAGGTGGCGACATAACGTGATATCAAACAATATATTACAATATAAGGGGCTATATCGCGATATATCGTGTGATAGGTGGGGATATAGTGTGATAGCAATCAATATATCACGATATCAGGGGGGAGATATCGCGATAGGCGGCGATATAATGCGATATCAAACAATATACTGCAATATAAGGGGCTATATCTCAATATATCGCGTGATAGGTGGGGATATAGTGTGATAGCAACCAATATATCGCAATATCAGGGGATATATCGCGATAGGCGGTGATATAACGTGATATCAAACAATATACTGCAATATCAGGGGATATATCGTGATAGGCGGCGATATAACACGATATCAAACAATATATTGCAATATCAGGGGCTATATCGTGATAGGCGGCGATATAACACAATATCAAACAATATACTGCAATATAAGGGAACATATCGCAATAGGCGGCGATATAACCCGATATCAAACAAGATGCTCCAATATAAGGAGATATATCGTGATATATCGCGTGATAGGTGGTGATATAGTGTGATAGCAATCAATATATCACGATATCAGGGGGCATATATCGCAATAGGCGGCGATATAACGCGATATCAAACAACATATTGCAATATAAGGGGACATATCACAATATATTGTACAATAAGTGGCAATATAGCATGATATCAAGCAATACACCATGATACAAGGGGCTATGTCGTGATATATCGCGCGATAGGTGGGGATATAGTGCGATAGCAATCAATATATCGCGATACGAGGGGATATATCGAGATATGTCGTGCGATAGCCAACGATACACTGCGATATCAAACAATGCATCACGATATAAGAAGATACATCGCGATGTACCACGAGACAGTTGGTGTGTTGTGGGATATCACGATATAACGCCAACACGGGGGATGTGTCGGCGATATCGCCCGATAAAGGGCCGGGCTATGTCGCGACAGGGGGCGGGGCCGGACCTGCGGGGCGGGGCCGGGCTCCTCCTCCTCGTAGGGGACGTAGGGCGGCTTCTTGCGCCGCAGCTCCAGCTCCTCCCGCGCCCGCTCCTGCGCCGCCAGCGTGGGCTG
>NW_016693514.1:0-1626 GCF_001604755.1 Lepidothrix coronata | reverse complement strand
AAAATACGGGGGAGGGACCCCCCAGGTGGGAGGGGGGACCCAAAATAAGGGGGGGGGACCCCGAAATAAGGGGGAGACCCCAAATAAGGGGGAGACCCCAAATAAGGGGGGGGACCCCAAATAAGGGGGGGGGACCCCAAAATGGGGAGGGGGACCCTGAAATGGGGGGGGACCCCAAAATAAGGGGGAGGGACCCCCCAGGTGGGAGGGGGGGCCCAAAATAAGGGGAGACCCCAAATAAGGGGGGGGGACCCCAAAATAAAGGGGGGAGACCCCAAATAAGGGGAGACCCCAAATAAGGGGGGGGGACCCCAAAATAAGGGGGAGAGACCCCAAATAAGGGGGGAGACCCCAAAATGGGGAGGGGGACCCTGAAATGGGGGGGGGACCCCAAAATAAGGGGGAGGGACCCCCCAGGTGGGAGGGGGGGGTCCCAAAATCAGGGGGGGACCCCGAAATAAGGGGAGGGACCCCAAAATGGGGAGGGGACCCTGAAATGGGAGGGGGGGACCCCAAAATAAGGGGAGACCCCAAAATAAGGGGGAGGGACCCCCCCAGGTGGGAGGGGGGGGCCCAAAATAAAGGGGGGAGACCCCAAAATAAAGGGAGACCCCAAATAAGGGGGGGGACCCCAAAATACGGGGGAGGGACCCCCCAGGTGGGAGGGGGGGACCCCAAAATAAGGGGAGACCCCAAATAAGGGGGGAGACCCCAAATAAGGGGGGGGGACCCCGAAATAAGGGGGAGGGACCCCCCAGGTGGGAGGGGGGTCCCAAAATCAGGGGGGAGACCCCAAAATAAAGGGAGACCCCAAATACAAGGGGGAGACCCCAAAATAAAGGGGGGAGACCCCCCAGGTGGGAGGGGGGACCCCAAAATAAAGGGAGACCCCAAATAAGGGGGGGGGACCCCAAAATAAGGGGGAGGGACCCCCCAGGTGGGAGGGGGGACCCCAAAATAAAGGGGGGAGACCCCTAAATGGGGAGGGGGGACCCCAAATAAGGGGGGGGACCCCAAAATAAAGGGGGAGGGACCCCCCAGGTGGGAGGGGGGGTCCCAAAATCAGGGGAGGACCCCAAATAAGGGGGGGACCCCAAAATAAAGGGAGACCCCAAATACGAGGGGGGGACCCCAAAATAAGGGGGAGGGACCCCCAGGTGGGAGGGGGGACCCCAAAATGGGGAGGGGGACCCTGAAATGGGGGGGGACCCCAAAATAAAGGAAGACCCCAAATACGAGGGGGGGACCCCAAAATAAAGGGGGGAGACCCCAAATAAGGGGGGAGGACCCTGAAATGGGGAGGGGGATCCTTAAACGGGGGGGACCCCAAAATAAGGGGGGGACCCCTAAATGGGGAGGGGGGACCCCGAAATGGGAGGGGGGGACCCCAAAATAAGGGGGGACCCCCCGAGTGTGAGGGGACCCCAAATTAGGGGGGGATCCCCAAATTGGGGGGTCCTTCCTTTGGGGTCCCGTCTGGGCATTAAATCCCCCCCAAAGAGGGGGAGGGGACCCCAAAAAAGGGGGAGGGGCCCCCAAATTGGGGGGGTGGGGTCACGGGGGGGTTTTGGGGGTCTCAGGAGGGTTTTTGGGGGTCTCAGGAGGGTTTTTGGGATTTTGGGGGGT
>NW_016693513.1:0-1627 GCF_001604755.1 Lepidothrix coronata | reverse complement strand
CCAGAAATGCTGGTGATGCCAAGTGAAGGGCTCCTTCCAGGCTAAATCTAGGCCTGTGTCTTCATCTTCATGTGAGATCATAGGGAGAGGGGAAGGACATGTCAGTGCTGGGAGCAGTCACCTAGAAGCAGCAGACCTGAAGGCAAAACTCAAAGACTAAAATGTGAAATGCTTGTGCTCAGACAAATATTTTTTTTCTTGAGTACCTTTGCCCCTGATCATGAAGAGATTTGATCTTATTTCCCTCAGGAGCACTTTCTTCCTGCTCAGAAGGAGCAGAGGTACTAATGGGTGGTTGTCCTTACGAACCTTTGTGTCTCCCTGCCACAAAACTATCAAGTCACTTGACAGCTCCCCAGGGCTTCTATTTCCTTCAGGCTTGGTACCTCCTTAACTAAAAACTTACATGTTATCAAAGAGGTTTTTTTATTATTTGATTTGGCTGCCTTTGGGGAGGGGGAAGGGGAAATAACCTCTCCTCTATTTCCTAGCAGGAATATTTGCCTAATGGACACAGCCTAATCTAACTTTTAAGCAAACAGATCAATATTTGCTTTTCACTACATCAAACTTGCTGTTAGCATTCCTGGAACAGAAATTAATACATGTTGATGTTAGTTAGGGACCAGTGATTTGGCTGGTGTATGTAGGTATAGTCTGCTTCAATTCAGCAGAGTCAATACATTCCAGCAGAGAAGTTGTCCTCATATATTTCACAGTTGTATCAAGTTTTGTTTCCACAATGAAGTTGCAATCAAGACAGAAAAGAAATGATGAATGGAAAATGACCTGCATGAGATCAAACAGGAATCAGCATGGGCACCTGGCGGAGTGGAGGAGAGATTAATTTTAAGGAGGGGAGTGCTGTTGCAGGTTGGGTTACTGCTATCTCCTGCCTGACTGCCTAGACCTATGTATCTCATTTCCCAGGTCACAAGATATTCATTTTTGCCTACATTCTAGCCTCTGCTAGGGGCATTAGTCAGCCTGCAGTCTATACAGACAAGGTAAGTAGAAAGTGGGAGATAACACTATTGTTATGCTTATTTATGAGCTGGGAAGATTTGGGGAAGGAGATTAAGGGACATGCCTGTGGCAGTCTGTGGCAGACAGAACAGTTACAGACTGGTCTCCCAAGATCTCTGTTAGTGTCCTTCTTGCATGACTCTCTTCCCTTAGAACAGCCATGTCTCATTGGGACAAATGAAATTTGAGCTATGCCAACTAGCCCTTTAACAGGACCTTTCCAAAGCAGGAACATAATTTGCAAATAGATATATTTTTAATTTGCAATTTAGTAATAAGCACCCAACAGATCTACCATCGGTATCAGTGCTGCCTTTGGCTTACTGGGCATATGGGAGCCAGCAGAACAGGACTAGGCTCCATCCCCAGTGGTGCCCAGGGAGGTGAAATAGGGTGAAGTGCCCTTTCTGTATCATCAAGCCAGAAGAGTGAAAATTAACGATGTTCACTCTCCTGAACACAAACCATTTCCCCCTGCATAGCAGTCTGCAACAGAGGAAAAGCACAGTCTGCTGACACATCCCAGACCTGATGTTGGCAGGTCAATCTCAATATCAGTTCATGGATATACATGTTTCTAATGACTTTCCCTCTCTTTCAT
>NW_016693512.1:0-1627 GCF_001604755.1 Lepidothrix coronata | reverse complement strand
ATGAAAACATTGGTTTGTGTCCTTCTTCAATTTCAGAGAGTTATTACTGGATAGGATTGTGAAGTTGCTACAAAACAAAGAAAAAATATCAATCTGTGACTGTAATTCAAAGTCTGTGTCCCTTCCTTGGCTTCAGGAGGAGACAAAATAACTCCAAACTCAATCAGAGAATCATCATGAATGAACAGGTAAGTCCAAGCCCATGGAATGCCAGACATTCCATGGCAGAAGGAAGCAGCCAGAGCAGCCCACCAGGGCCTGTTGGGAGGCTGCTGGTGGGCTGTGGGTCAGGGCACAACAGGTCACACTGAGGCACCTGCAGACTCAGGAAATGCAGGAACACGTAGGGGGGCTGTAGGAAAAGCCAGGGGGGTGGGAAGGAAGGGGACAGCACGTCCAGGGAAGGGAACAGGTCTGGAACTAGAGCTGAGCAAGAAGACAGGAACTAATCCCCTGAGAAGAGTCAGAGACAGCACAAGAGCAAAGTGCAGGAAGAGGAAGAAACAGAGTACAGATGAGATGAAATATTCACAGTGGTATAGAAGGGGGAGAGAAATGTAAAAATACTTGATTAATAAAAAAGGAACCAGAAAAATGGGACTTGCAGGCAAGGAGAACTTCCCAAAAATCTGAACTATGAAGAGTGCTGCAGAGACAGGACTGAAAAGGGAAAAGAAATGTAGGAAACGAGGCTGTGCTTCTACATCCTCTCCCAGAACCTGGAGTTCTCTCTCAGCATCTGTGAAAGCCTCTTGCCCAGCAGCTTGTTCCTGGCCACAACTGATCCAGCTCAGGGTTACAAATGCCTTACACACAGACCTGTCACACCTGGAGCCCTCCCTTCACCAGGTGGCTAAAACTTAGAAAAAAATATAAACTGGTTCCAGTTATCTGGATTTGAGAACCAAGGCAGTGGAAACCCTTGACCTTAATTTTGGTGCTTCAACTTCCCTCTCCCCTGTGAAACAGAAATAATGCCATGCCTTTCATTTCCTAATGAAAAAAAGAAGCATTTCCAAATTGCTCTGATATTATAGCAATGAAAGCCATAAAAAGCCCACAAGGGACTCAATAACTCAATATTCAAAGCAGAGTTTGAATAATGTGCAGTAAATGAGGCTGCAGGCCGTGCAGAACCAGTGCTGCTCTCCATGGTTGCTTATTAGGTGAGGCCCATCCAGCCCAAGGAGTGAGCAAGGCAGCATTCCTGAGGGAAAACAGTGTATAATCACCTCATTCCACAGCTTACTGTAATGCTGAATACAATCAAATTCAGACGTAAAGAGACTTCCAGACTTCAAATGCCTGACACTGTAATGCCAATTTACTCCTCAGAATAATTTTATGTAGCAAAAGCAACTGGTTTGTTACCTTGGAATCTGGTCTGCCTGAATAAAGTTTTGATTTTAGGGGGAAGAAAACGCTGATTTGAAAAAATCCCCACAAAACAAAACACCAAACACACCCTGCTGACTAAAGCCAGCAAAAAGAAAAAGCATCTTGGTGGTCTAATGACCAGATTAAGTTTGTCCATATCAACTGATGAGTCTGTCTCAATTCTACTGTCCTTTTGAACTGAACTCTAAACTATCTTTGCATTCTTACAGAAATGGGTATTAGAAAATAA
>NW_016693511.1:0-1627 GCF_001604755.1 Lepidothrix coronata | reverse complement strand
AAAAAAAAAAAAAAAAAGGGTTTTAAATAAAAATAGCTATTTTCCTGTGAAATACTTGTTTCATTAAAAAACTTCGGGAAATAGTCATAGAAGGGTGAGAAAACTGTGAAAAACTGAGTAGAACAAGAAGGAGCTCCTAAGAAACACAGTGGTGTTTACCAGGAGGCCAAAGCCAGGGAGGTGTTGAGTGCAGTAGCTCCTAAAAACTTTATCTTATTCTGGAATGCAAAGGTCAAATTAAGATTTGGATTATGGGACATAAAAACTTAAACCCTCACTACCTCTGGAATCTGATAGCTCCTTGTATTTCATTCATCTAAGATTCTGAGTAGTAGAGGGAAAAGTCTGCCATTTGTTGTAAAAAAGCAAAAAGAAGTAAAAGAAATGAGGGTGTGCTGACTGAACACTGCATGTTTAATACATTTCTTTTTCCAATACTATATATCATTTCAAGCTATACAATAAATGCCTCTGAATAATAAAACAAATTATAATAGACTGTTGGGTAGCAGAGGAACCAGAACATTAAATAACTGAAGCAGCAAAACAGGGATGAAATTCCAAAACACATTTTCCCTCCCTCTTGAGTGGACTGACGTAAAATGTGCTTGTGATGTTTAACATTCTTATTACCAGAGAAGGTACAAATATTCGAGTGTTCCCTTCTTGTTTTTCAAGAACTTGGGGAAAAAGCTTTGGGGGGGGGGAAGAAAAAAAAATCCTACTTTTCAATATGGTTTTGGGATTTATCTTCCCCTTTTAATTGTTCTCTTCACTTTTACAGGTATTAGCATTGTCCTAACACAACAGGAAATGCAGTCAGCACAAACTACTGCCAGTGGAGACCTGATCTTTCCTGCAGCCACTGCCTTCACTGATGTCATGATTCCCACTTGGAAAAGTACTGAGCCCCATGCCTAACTCTACCTCTGTGAGTATTTCTGTTTTGGCATATTGGCATACTTTGGGATATGACATTTGTGTTAGTGTACTACCTAAGCAGACCCCACAAGGGTTTGTCCAAAACAAACTTCAAAAGCCAATTTGAAAATCGATATTAATTTAAAAACATGAAAATTAGGTGCAATTTCCATATTAGTGGGCTTCTTAAATCAGGAATAAACAAAGGGCAGCGGAAGAAACACTTCATTCAGATGCTTCTTTGACTGCTGGCAGGGAAAAATTGTTTGAATATTTTACAATGAAAGATTGGATACGCGATTCAGTGACACTTTGTGAAAAATAGCAAATGAAGCTGACCTTGCTCCATGCTAGATGTGCAGTAAAATGAAGAATAGTCTATCCTATCTCTCACTACACAGCATTTCAGGGAACTCATTTATCAGTGTTTTGGAGAAATGTTTTAAAGTTCATTCTGTTCAGAATTCTGCTTACCTGTTGTAACTTTAATATTACTGTTCTCTCCATCTTTAGAGAGATATATTTTCACAAAGAGAAACCAAACACTGTTAACAGTTCATCAGGTCCTCCAGAGTATGTCAACAAACTATGGGAGAGAAGAACAAGAAGAGGAAAAGTTTCCAAAATTATTATTTCTGTATCTCCACTCAAGATTGTTATACCATCCCAACTCTACTTCTCACACAATAGAGCATTTACCTAGAAA
>NW_016693510.1:0-1627 GCF_001604755.1 Lepidothrix coronata | reverse complement strand
TTTTTTTTTTTTTTATTTTTAGGTTTTAAGAAAAGACAAACTAAACTTCAACAACACAGTTTTAGCTTGTGACCAATTTCTAAACTGAAAGTTTGGGGTTTATTTTTAGAAAGAAAAAAAGTTGTCCTGTAAGAGACCATATCCTACAAAAACTTTTCATTTTAATAGCTGCTTCTAATTCTGTCTCTTTTTTTTCCTGATGTTGACCTTTTCTGGATGTGACAAAATGGAGAAAACCAGGACTGAAATAGTATAGTCTGCACCATTAATACAATATTTTCTTTCCCTCTTGACAATTCTATTTAATTTCCTTGGGAGCAGATCCCTGTTTTGTCATTTCTGTGTATGATTTTGGTCCATCGGCTCAAAAGCAACCTCACAGATTTTCATCATCGAGTCTGGAGATCCCCTAGTCTGATTTTCTGTAAGTCATAGAGTACAGAATTTCAGCCAATTGATCTTCTATTTACCCTAAGTACTTGTTTTAGACTTTGAAAAAGCATTCAGGTTTGATGGGAAGACATAAAAACCAGTAACCACTGCTTTCCCGGGTAGTGTGTTCAGGAAGATAACTTCAGTTGATAGTATGTGCTTCACATCTAATTTGCATTTGATTGACTTTGATTGCCTGATCATTAGTTCTTTTTACACTTTTCTCCAATAGATCAGCACCTGTTTATTTTCTTTCTATGAAAGTGTCAGGAAGCCCCTCTCAGCCTTCCCTATCTGATTATTTAAAATACGCATCTCTTTGCATCTCTTTAGTCTGGTGGTTAAGGGCATTGCCTCCCCACTTTTGTGTAAAGTGTAGGAAATGAGTTTTGTCTACAGTCTACTTTTGAAAGGAAGCTGCCTCTGCCTACAGGGATAGTCTGGTCTATAAAATCGACTGCTGTACTAACATTCTTTTTTTTTATGGATAGATGAATGTCACAAATAGCTATTACAGAAACACACATTCATTAAAAAATCTGCCAGATTTTGTCCTTAATTTAAAGTGAAGTTACAATGTATGAATGCAAGTACTCCAGAGTGCTGTGGTATACTAGTCTATGACATCATGGAAACACTGGTTTTAGGAATTCCTTTTGAAAAACCTGTAATTTAAATTTACGGTCTAATTATAGGCTATAGTTTAAGATAATTGAATCCTTAGGGAATTATTACCTTCTTTAAAAAGAAATAGTGTTAAGTCATGCTAAATTTTTTAATAAAATAAGGTTTTTCTTGGCTGTTTCAGCAGTATTTGCAACGGGGATGGGTTGTACTGACCTTTTCAAAACCCTCAAAGAGCAAAGGGAATAAGAATGGTTAAGGTAAAATTATTAATAAAGCTTGGTAAATAGAATTTAATCATATGAGAAATAAAAATATGGTTTTTTATAGGTGTATTGTGAAGTTGTAAGATATTCAAGTCCCAGAGTGGGACTTGGTGTCAGGGACTTTTTCGGCCAGATAAGGGAAATATAAAAATTCCTAAAATTAAAATCTTTCAGAGCCATGTGAGAATTTTGTACACAGGAGTTTCTCTTCTCTCTTTGGGCTAAGAACAAAGGAAGATCCATCATTTTTGACAGAGGATGTCCAGTGGCCAATTGGAAAGAAGGGAAAGCCCCTTTTCAGAGAA
>NW_016693509.1:0-1627 GCF_001604755.1 Lepidothrix coronata | reverse complement strand
AAATTATATTTGATTATATTCTATTTATATTTATATTATATTTATATTATATTTAAATTATATTTGATTATATTCTATTTATATTTATATTATATCATATTATATTTAAATTATATTTGATTATATTGTATTTATATTCCAGTTGTATCATATTATAAACACGTATTTAACATATTTATTTTATATTTGACACGTATTTCTAAAATTTCTGTATTTTATACGTTTATAAAATTTACACATTTAGTATTTTATATATTTTATGTGCCCGTTTTCATATTTTTTTCCCATTTTTATATTTTATATTTGTTCCTAACTTTCATATATATTTTTTTATGTGCCTTAATTTTTACCTTTACAAACATTTGTTCGTTGTAATATTTTTCATCTTTTTATATTTCATGGTAATTTCTAATCATTACATTTCTAATCATTAACTATTTCTATATGTAAATATATTTTATATAATATAATATAATATATTTTATATTTTATATAATTTATATTTTATAGCATTATTTCATTTTTACACATACCACCCGAGATATATTATATATTTATAGTATTTATGTTTATATGTATATAATTATTTATTTATTATTATTATTATTATTATTATTTATTTACCAATACTTGCAATATTTACACACGTTCACACCTGTAATATTCAAACAAAAATTATTACTTCTGTTCTATTTAGATATTTTGATTTCTACATAAATTTTATTTTATTTTATTCACATTTTATTTTATTTATTTTATTTTTATTTTATTTATTTTATTTTATTTTATTTTATTTTATTTTATTTTATTTATTTTATTTTATTTCATGGTAATTTCTAATCATTAATTATTTCTATATGTAAATATATTCTATATAATATAATATAATACATTTTATATTTTATATAATTTACATTTTATAGTAATATTTCATTTTTACATGTTTATTTTACACATACCACCCGAGATATATTATATATTTATAATATTTATGTTTATATGTACATAATTATTTTTATAATATTTATTTACCAATACTTGCAATATTTATACACGTTCACACTTGTAATATTCAAACAAAAATTATTGCTTCTATTTAGATATTTTGATTTCTACATAAATTTTATTTTATTTTATTCACATTTTATTTTATTTATTTTTATTTTTATTTTCTATACTTCTACATACATTTATATATTTATATATTTTTAAATATTAAATTTTATATGTATTATAGACATTATTATATATAAATTAAATTTTTATATATTCCCATTATTTAAATTATTATATTTATTAATTTATTAATTTATTAAATTATTTATTAATTTATTTGTTAATTAATTTATTAATTAATAAATAAATTAATAAATTAGTAAATTAATTTATTAATTATTTATTAATTAATTTATTAATTAATTTATTAATTACATTTACATTTCCTTCTGTGCTTTCAAACACTTAACAAATTTACATAATTACGTTAATTTCTGCCGGCGGCAAAACACGCCCAGATATGCAAATGTATGCAAATGAGCTCAAAGGCCCCGCCCTCCTCAGGGAGGAGAGGAAGCCCTGCTCCAAAAAAGGGGGCGGAGCCAATTAACCCTGCATTAATTTATGCAAA
>NW_016693508.1:0-1628 GCF_001604755.1 Lepidothrix coronata | reverse complement strand
TTCTGCTCTTTAACTTTGTTTCAGCACCAAAAAAAAAAAAAAAAAAAATCAGCTCTGAGATACTTTCTTTCATACCCTCCCTGTGTGAAGAACGATTCACTCATTAACTCCTGAAGCCAAGGAGCTGCTCCAGAAGCAGAGCCCGGTACCCGGCTGCGTTACCAGAGCTGCCCACCCCGGCACAAAGAACGAGGTTTTCAGCTCTCCCTCCCTCCCCGCTGCTTCTCGGGCCTTTGTGCTTCCATTAGCACCAGAATGACCCTATTCCCTGAAGCCAAGAGCTGCTCCACAGGCAGCCTATAGGAATGCTACATGCAAAAGGACTTGGCTATTTATATATTTTGCATAGGCTTTAATTGCACTATCGCTACAGCACACAACAGCAACGTACTTTAGAAAGCGCTGACAGATTTTATGGCTATTGGAAAACCCAATTAGCAATTCTCACACCACGGGCTGATTTTGTTTGATTCAGCAACAGTTGATGAGAGAAAAATTTAGAAGAAAAAAAAGGCTTAAAGGTATTTGAAATTACAGAGGAATCCAAGTCTTTAATTTAAAGTATATTTAACAGATGTTTGAAATCTGTTCTCCAAGGGCTCTGGCTTGGGAACATGTTTCTTGACTCCATTCTCCAGAATTTTTTCCTTCATTGACATAACTGGCTTATAGTTTCTCTGGAAAAGAATTTATCCCATAAGAACTATCAAGAGCTAAGAGCAAACACAACTTTATTTTAGCAAGTTACATGCAATCATAAAACATTTCTGAATAGAAATACAATCAGCAGTTGGACTAACAAAGGTAACACTCAAATGAGAGCTACCAATTAACACGAGTTAGGAAAAATCCTGGGCTTGTAGTGGTCTCACATGTTGTTAAAAAAATGCACAAAAAGTTCACAGAGACTATAAGCCAGTCTTGAAACCATGACAACGTGGTGCTGGAGCAACAGAGCAATGAAAAGTCCCCAGGAGCAGAGCAATATAAATCCTTATTTCATTGACAATTAATTGTTCGAATGGATTCAAACCAAATCTCTAAAAGAGTTCAGTAGGTTAAATAATAACTTGGTAGCATATTGGATCCTAAAATACAATATCAGCAGAGAAGGAGCTGATGAGATTATGTAGAAGGCCATGGACAGCAGGAGCTGGGAGAAACCCCTTGCTCTGAGGACCCTTCTCACAAGACCTGTTAAAGATTCAACCTTATGGATTTAGTCTGGCTCCTGCAGCAGAAATAAGAAAGGACTTTTGAGATTGTATCAGACCACATCTAAACCCCTTAATCCTTCCCCCCGATGTAATCTTGGTTGAGGGAAATATTAACTTATTGGGCAACTGTACTAAAAGCTTGTGTAATTCCCTAATTAACAGAGCTCGTCCTCCTCATTAACATGTCCAACCTCCAAGGCCCTTAAATTGTGTTTGCTTGTTCAATAAAGTATTCCAGCTTCTACCCCTGACCTGGGATCACTTAGTTTTTGACCTCCCACTCTAGCACAGCATGGTAGCTGATAGGATGAAAATGTGATCTCAAGTTACCTTAGACAATTATAAAGATAAAAAATATGCTCCCAGGGAAATTTGTATATGTAAATGATAGTATAATGCACTGGACCAAGA
>NW_016693507.1:0-1630 GCF_001604755.1 Lepidothrix coronata | reverse complement strand
AACCATGTCCCCACGTGCCATATCCAAAAGTTTTTTGAACACTCCCAGAGTTGGTGACTCTACCACTTCCCTGGGCAGCCTGTTCCTATGCTTGACAACCCTTGCCATGAAGAAACTTTTCCTAATATCTAATCTAATCATCCCCTGGCACAACCTGAGGCCATTTCCTCTCCTCCTTTTATGTAATCATGTACTTTCCAATCAGTGTGAGTCACAAAAGCGTTTTCAGCTCTACTGCCCTTTCTTCCCCATTCTTTGTTACTTGTGAGCCTGAGAGCATCCTGGTTGTCTGAACTGGGTCTTTTGCTCTGTTTTGCCATCTGTGCACACCAGGATAATGCTTTTGTTTGTCTGACTTTGAGAGCTTCCTACTTTCAGGTCTTTGTTCCTGGTACTGTCATTGAACTGCTATTCTTTGCAAATTCAGTCTGAACTTCAAATTTTTCTCTTGTTTGCCAAACTGTTGTTAATTGTTAAATCTTAATTTCAAATTTTTTTCTTTAGTATTCAGTAAGTTCTTCTGCAGTTTTCTCTTTGGGTCACAAGGTTATTTTGAGAATTACAAAACCTGAGGAACAAAAAATAAAGCAATACCATTTCAGAGCCGGCTTCCTCCACCTGTATCTATGAACAGGATCATAACACACACAGTGCATCAGAATTTACCACTATCAGATATAAGCCTGCTTCCTCATTGTCTTGATTTCCACTGTCATTTATCTATTGTAGCTATGGAGAGAAATACTACTGAAATCTCTTTATTTTTTCTGGACAGTCTTACTTACCATTGCATTTCCCCAGTGGGGTCACTTTCTTTTGTTTCTATTTAATTTTTGTTATGCATCTTATTTGGGAAACAGTTCAGATCCAAATACAATCAAATTCAGAGTGACTCTTGACATCTAAATAAAGGCATCTCCCGTGCCCCTTCTCATCCTTTTTGATTCTTAAGCCATGTGTTGAAGAGTGCATTTCTCAGAAATACCATAGAAGATTCTCTTCATAGCAAATAAGCAATCATTTGCTCAAAATCACATTTTGAGGTTAGGCTTCGAAGGGATGTACTGAGGGACAAAATCCAGTGCATTACCTTGAGGATGAAAACTGTAGTAAGAAAAATAATGATGGACCTAATTCAGGCATGAGGATGCTCCCTTTGGGAGAGAATGAACACTACTTCCTCTTGCAGACATGTATTGAGACAGAGAACTCTTGGCAGCTGCTCTCCCACACAAGATAAGTGCACAGCAAACCTGAGCCAAAGTCTCTTTTCATGGACTTGGGACCTTTGCACATAAGCTTGATCTTTATATAGTCAAGTTTTGATTCTTGTGGTAGAGGGGGAACTGTGGGAACAGCATAAAGGTTCTTGGAGACACTGCCAATCTCCCAGGCAACTTTTCCCAGGTAAATCCATGAACGTACTTACCATGACATTCATCCAAACAAAAACCTGCACAACTCAGTGCTGTACACAAAGGTTCTTCAGCAGCCCCTCTTTGTCTCCTTGCAAATTGGGGTCTCCCTTCTTTGCTGGAGTTGGCCACAGCCATATTCCAGACAGTATTTTGTCTTCATCACATGCTCAAAACCCAATCCCACATGTGATCTCCTGTCAGTCTTTAGCCCT
>NW_016693506.1:0-1630 GCF_001604755.1 Lepidothrix coronata | reverse complement strand
TCCCCGGCCACAACCCCCACCTTCCCCGCGTCTTCTGCTCCACAGAGCTGCCTCTTACTCTTCCCTGCCGAAAGCCTCCACCTCCATCCCTTCCTCACCTCCATCCCTTCCTCACCTCCATCCCTTCCTCACCTCCATCCCTTCCTCACCTCCATCCCTTCCTCACCTCCATCCCCACCTCACCAAGGGCGCCCCGGGCACCGCCTCCCGGAGGAGCGCCGGCACCACCATCGCGGCGGGGCGCGGCGGGCCCTCCCCCGGGAACGAAGGAGGCAGCAATTTCCTAATCAATTGTCTTAACACAGAAATTAGCTTCGATCAAAACCACCACGGACAGCGAAGCTGCCACCACAGGGATTGCCTTAATCCCGGCCGCGGAGCGGGGCGCACTCCAGCTCCCAGGGCCGCCACCGCTTCCCGCGCTGGCAGCGGAGCCCTCGAGGCGCCGGGCCAGCCCCGGGGCACAGAGCCCTCCGCCTAGCCCCGCAGGACCCCGCTATGCCGCCCCTGCTCACCGAGGCCGGGCGCCGCCGTCACCAGCCCCCATACCCTGCCCGCCCTCAGCGCCGCCGCCATCTTGTCGGCCGGGCCCAGCCCCGCCCGCCGGGCGGGGGTGGGACGGGACGGGACGGCACCGCCCCGCCTGTGCCCGAGGCGCCGGGGGCCATGAGCTGTGCCAGGCGAGCCCCGGCGGGCCCTGGCAGTCCTCCTCGCCTTTCCCCGCCCGCCCCCGGCGCCGGGCGGTGCCTCCCCGGGCCGAACCGGGCAGGGGGGGCTCGCCCCCACACACCTGCCGGGGCGGGGCGGCCGCAGGGGCGCGGCGCATGCGCGGCGGCGCCGTGACCCGGCTGGGGAAGCGCGGCGGTGCCATTTTGGCGGCGGCACCGCGGCCCGAGCGGGGACCACGTGAGCGCGCCCGGGGCTGGCGCGGCGGGCCCGGCGCTGCACGGCCGGGACGGGCCGGCGAGGGCCGCGAGGGGCCGCGCTCGCGGCCGCGCCCGGGGGGCGGCCAGGCCAGCGGAGGTGAGGCGGCGGTAGCGGCCGCCGCGCTCCGGCGGGGAGGCTCCCGGCAGCGGCGGCCGAGCGGCGAGCGGGGACGGGACGCGGGCCCGCCCGCCCACCCGCCTCCCAGGAGCGCCTCGGCGGAGGCGGGAGCGGCGGGGAGGATGCCGTCCGTCAGCCTGCCGCCCAAGGAGAACGCGCTCTTCAAGCGCATCCTGGTGAGTGGCGGGGCGGGAGGCCGCGGGGAGCGGGGGGAGGCCCTGGACCGTGTCCTGGGGCCGGCGGGCAGCGGGGCCCCGGCGACACCACCCCAGGCCTGGTGGGCCCCAGCCCCGGATCCTTCCTGCCCATGGGCCGCGCCGCGTCCCACCCGGGCCGGGGGAGCCGCGATTCCCCTTCCCCGCCCCCGTGACCCGCACTCCGGGCTCCCCGAAGTCCCCCCTCGGCCTCTTCATTCATCGCCCGCCACTGCAGCCGCCGCCCTGCCTGGGCTTGGTTTTCTTTTCTTTTTGTTTGTTTTTTTTGTTTGTTTCTTTTTTTTTTTTTTTTGGCTCTCTCTTGTAACTCAGATTTTGGTCGGTGGGGAAGATGGCTTTCGGAGGAGGAGGAGGAAGTGGAGGAAGGATGA
>NW_016693505.1:0-1630 GCF_001604755.1 Lepidothrix coronata | reverse complement strand
CTCACCCTGTTGACAACCCCAGACCCCCCAGACCCCGTCCCACTCACCCTGTTGATGGCCATGCCCTCCCTGGCGGCCGGGGGGGTGACCTGGTGCAGGATGGCCGCCCCCACCACCCCGCCCAGCAGCTGGGCCGCGATGTAGAAGAGGGCCCTGAGCAGGGAGAGCTGCGAGCCCACCAGCAGGGCCACCGTCACCGCCGGGTTCACGTGGGCGCCGCTGACGGGGCCCAGGGCCTGCACCAGGGTGCCGATGGCCAGCCCGAAGGCCAGGGCGATCTGCAGCACCCCCGGGCTGGCCATGGAGGGCCAGGCCAGCGCCGAGCCCAGCCCGAAGAGCACGAACACCAAGGTGGCCAAGAACTCGGCCAGCACGGCGCGGCTGAAGGCGATGGAGCGCAGCTCCCACATCCTCGGGAGATCTGAGGGCCCGTCCGGCCTGGAACGTCCTCGGGGCTGTGTCCGAGCTGGAACGTGGGCTCTGGGCTGTGTCCGGTCTTAAACGTGGGCTCTGGGCTGTGTCCGGTCTTAAACGTGGGCTCTGGGCTGTGTCCGGCCTGGAACGTCCTCAAGGCTGTGTCTGACCCAGAGTGTGGGCTGTGTCCAGCCTGGAGCGTCCTCAAGGCTGTGTCCAACCCAGAGTGTCCTCAAGGCTGTGTCCAGCCTGGAGTGTCCTCAAGGCTGTGTCCAGCCTGGAGTGTCCTGGGGGCTGTGTCCAACCTGGAATGTCCTCGGCCCCGAGCGTCCTCGGGACTGTGTCTGGCCTGGAACGTGGGCTCTGGGCTGTGTCCGGCCTGGAATGTCCTGGGGGCTGTGTCCGGCCTGGAGTGTCCTCAAGGCTGTGTCCGGGCGGGCCGAGGAGGGCCGAGGGGTTTATATGGGCCAGGGGGTACCCGCTGGGGGACACGGGACTGTGATCCCGGGAAACCTGATGCTCTTTTTCCTCGTGTGTTCCAGCTGAGGGAACATCAGAGCCGGCCCCTCCCGTGGAACGGGAACACAGCCACCCCCGGGAGGTCCTGACTCGGCCTCCGGCCATGCCAGGGGGGCTGTTCCCTCTCTCCCGGCCTTTATTCCCAGGGATCTGTTCCCTCTCTCCCAACCTTTATTCCCAGGGATCTGTTCCCTCTCTCCCAACCTTTATTCCCAGGGATCTGTTCCCTCTCTCCCGGCCTTTGTTCCCTGGGGATCTGGCCCCAGAGGTGCTCCTGCTCTTCCCTCCTCCAAGTTGTGTCTCAGGAATGCAGCCACCCCCGGGAGGTCCTGACTCGGCCTCCGGCCATGCCAGGGGGGCTGTTCCCTCTCTCCCAACCTTTATTCCCAGGGATCTGGTCCCAGAGGTTCTGTTCCCTCTCTCCTACCCTTTATTCCCAGGGATCTGACCTCAGAGGTGCTGCTGCTCTTCCCTTCTCTGGGATTTGTCCCAGGAATGCAGCTACTCCTGGGAGGTTCTGACTCGGCTTCCAGCCATGTCAGCCTCTCTCCTGGAGTTCCAGGAGTTCCCTCTCTCCTGGCCTTTATTCCCAGGGATCTGGGCCCAGAGGTGCTGTTCCCTCTCTCCCAGCCTTTATTCCCAGGGATCTGGCCCCAGAGGTGCTGTTCCCTCTCTCCCAGCCTTTATTCCCAGGGAT
>NW_016693504.1:0-1631 GCF_001604755.1 Lepidothrix coronata | reverse complement strand
GCTCACCTCCCCTGCCTGCCGGCGCGGCGGAGGGCAGCGCTAACCCCAGCCCTCCGCAGTCTTAAAGCACCACCGGGGCCGCACAGTGGAAAAACCCAAGACCAATAGAAGAAGGCAGCAGAATATCCCTGCCTCTCAATAGTTGGCTGAACTGCGGCCGTTTGGCATCAGCTGAGTTGTATATGACTAATGTGTTGACAAGTCGTGTAGGGGGGACTGGAGGAGGGGGCCCTTCTAGAAGGTCACAGCCCAGACAGGCGAGCACATCAAATAATTGACTGAGAGCCTGTGCAAAACTGAACGAAAGCACACATATATATACACACACACGCATCTTGCAGTGCTTACACGGATCCAGATACTATTTGGTCTTTCATCTGCGTCTTTTTCTGTGGTAAAGAAATTCTTTTCCCCCTGTAGTGAAAGAGTAAATTACAGCCTCTCTAACTAAAAGCAATTTCTGCGTCTATTCTTTCTTCACATCTATGATGTGAAGGTTGGTCTAAAAAGGAAAAGAAAAAAAAAATAAAAAGAAAAGAAAAAAGGGAAAAATATTAAATGAAGACAGCTGAAAAAAATCAATATTTTGAAATACATAACAGCATTAGGGCAACTCTGAATTTAAGCTGTAAGATGAAAAGCAAACACAACAAAGCAATAAGGAATCTCAACCTGCAGAATCCCCAGTGTGTTACCAACAGGATGACTTCACATTTGGGAGATGACTTTTTTTTCAAAAAATGCTGTATAACACCAGACATTGCCACGCTGCCAACACCCTGCCTTGTGCTCTGCAATGAAACCCAAGGAAAGGACGTCCCCCAAAAAAGACATTGGGCTGAACACGAAGAGAAAGCTCAGCAACAGAACTGGAACAGGGAGGAATATCTATTTGGAGGCATTTCTAAAGCCATACAGGGCAGATGATAATGCCCTCCCAGAGTGTTGTATAAGGCCCTTCATTCTAATTCTTGAGAAAATCAGAGTCTCAGCTGAAGCACAGTGAAAGCCATCATGCAGGAACTGAGTTCCCTGCATCCCATTTGAGCTGGGCTATCAGCCAGGAGGGACTGAAGCCCTGAAGTGAGAGTAGGAGAGATGAGACCAGTATTGGGCAGGGACTCATGGCTGACCTTAAGAAAAATATGTGGGTAACCAAGAAAGCTGCTCAGGGGAAAACAGAATCTGATGCCATTAAACAAAAGTTAAAGAGAGAAGTACAAATGTCTTGGGGGAGAATAAATAATTTAAAAAAAAAAAAAACGGAAAGAAGAAAAGGAGAGAAATTTGGGGTTCTTTGGAGTGAAGTTCTGTTAAAAATAACAATACTTTAATCTCTGTTTAGAAGAGAGCTAGTGACTGGCAGGAACGTTTAAGTCTAGATTCAAGAGCATTTTGGAGAAGTTCATGACAGATTTGTTCAGGCAGCTCTTTCAGGATTGCTGTTTTTCCCTGTTTGAAGCCCAAAACATGTTTGGGGCTTAAGAGATACAACGCTCTACCACATAGAATAAATATACCGTTGTCTTATACCTTTCTACATAACTCTGGTAGCCCCTGGCAAATTTCAGCTTCCTGTAGAGCAGTCTCAAGCAAGTTTCTGTGCCTTTCAGTTCATTTAAAACAACAAC
>NW_016693503.1:0-1631 GCF_001604755.1 Lepidothrix coronata | reverse complement strand
GGGTAAGTGACAGCACTCCCGCTGGGCTCACCGGCGAGGTCCAGGTGCCACCTTTCCAACGCTCTCCCAGCCCACTGCGATGTCTCAGTGCCCCCATCTGTCACCCCCTCCCAGCATCCCTTCCCACGCCCCTCCCCGTTCCCGGTGGCGCGAGGGGAGGACGCGGGGTGGCCCTGGCCCCCGCGGCAATGAGCACCACAACCAGACGGAGCGGCCACATGGAACAATCGTTTTAATGGATAGGCAGAGAGAGCCCCCTCGCCGCCCGCCTGCCCCCGCGTGCCCCCCGCCGCCGGCCGCAGGGAAGGAAAGGAAGTGGAAGGAGGAAAACCGACCGCAGGAGAGGTCCCCCCACCGACACGGGACGGCGAGTCGACCAGTCCCACGTCTCGGCAGAGGGCTCGGCCAGGAGCCGGTTGCTTCACCTTCTTTTCCTTACTAGTGTTATTTTTTATATATATATATATATATATATATATACACACACACACGCGCACACACACACATATACATACACATATATATATATATATATATAAAAAAATATAAAACTGAGCTATATAGATCTCCCTCTGTCCCTCGGTTCGCTCCATTCCGCCGCCAATGGGCCGGGGCCACACGGCAAAAAGCGACGGAGAGGGGGCCCCGGTCCCCCCGCCACCCTTTGTCCCCGAGGGCGGAAAGACGAGGGGGTTTGGGGACGCGTGGACCGAGACGCTCGCCTCGTCTCGTTGAGGACCGATACACACCTAACTCCATATACAGCATGCAGTAATGGCAGCGGAAGGACCCTGCTGGGAACCGTGGCTAGAACTCTAACCAAAAAAAAAAAAAAAAAAAATTATATATATATATATGTATATTTATATATACTGTATATATATATCCCATAAAAAGATTCAGCGTCTCCCTCCGCCTCGACGCGTCGCCCGTGCCCTCGGCAGGAACTGTCCGGACGACCGCTTTTTGGGCCGGTTTTGGGGGGTTTCAGCACAGGACTCCTCCTCTTCCTCCTCCTCGCCGGGCTCACAAACCTCCTCGGCCGGTTGCCTCCTCGGCAAACAAACTTCTTCTCTCCACTTGCTCCCACTCTCCTGGATTGTTTCGTTTTGTTTTGTTTTTTTTTCCTCTCTCTCTTTTTTTTCTCCCCCCTCCTTTTTTTTTTTTTTTTTTTTTTTGCATTTCTGTTTTTTAGGAACTAAGAGTTCTAGGCTCGTATCAGAAAATACAATTAATAAAATTAACCATGACTCAGAATCCCTTATCATTCACGATGTCCGCGGATGGTACGATGAAAGCGTGGCTCGACGCCGGTCTCCTTCCTCCCTTTCCCTTCGTGGCGGCGTGGTAACTGTTGAAGATCTATATATCTATCCATATACATATATGTATACATGGGTATATACATATATATATATATTCTGAAACACAAATGGCGGCACAGTCCATGAGAAGAGGGGAAATCTTGTCAGAGGAGAAAACCGGTGTGTCCGGATGGAGGGTCCCGCGGGAGGGAGCAGGCGGGCAGGGGTGGTGACAAGGACGGGGCAGGGGGGGAAGCACCACACTCCGATGGCCCCGTCCATCCTCCGCGCTGGCCCACGGCAGAGAATGGCAAAAACGGGGGGGGG
>NW_016693502.1:0-1631 GCF_001604755.1 Lepidothrix coronata | reverse complement strand
CTGCATGCCTGCAGGGCCGGCTCTGCCCGCGGCTGCCGCCGCCGCCCCGCGCCCCCCCCCCGCTGTATCTCTGGCAAATAAAGACCCCGCTGAGGACAAACTGAGACAGCACCAGCGCCGCCTGCCCTGTCTCTCTGTGGGGCCGGGGGTCTGCCGGGCGTGCCGGCGGCATGGGGTTGAGCGGGACGCGGCAGGCTGGGAGCGGCAGCACTGCCTGGGCGCTGCGGGCAGCGGGGCCCTGCGGGAGTTGGTCCCCGGGAAGGGGCTTCGCGGCGCCGGTGCCCCCGCTCGGCTCCGGGGTGTCCGGGGTTCGCGGGACCGGCGGGCAAAGGGACCCGGGGGCGCCCGCACTGGGGCCACGCCCCCAGCTCAGTCCACGCCCCCTCATCAGTCCACGCCCCTTGGTACGGCCACGCCCTCCGGTCGCGCCCCCTCAGTTTATCTCTGCGCGGGCCCCGTGAGGTCACTTCCGGGCCGGGCCGGAAGCGGCGGAGCGCGCCGGCGTTTGAACCGCGCGCTGCCGCGCGGCCGCTCCAGCACCGGCACCGCCACCCCGGGACCCCCGGCATCTCCCCGGGACCCACTTTGAGCCACCACACCCTCTCCACACACCCTCTCCACACCCTTCCCGACGCCCTGTCCCGGTGCCCCCCCCCCCCGTTCGCGCCATGCCCATCCGTGCCCACTGCACCATCTGCTCCGACTTCTTCGACAACGAGCGGGACGTGGCGGCCGTGCCGTGCGGGCACACCTTCCACCATGCCTGGTGAGGGACAGGACGGGATGGGACGGGACGGGACGGGTGGGGTGGGGGCGTGTAGGGCGGGCCGGCTGCTCCCGTGGGGTGTCAGCCGTGACCCCCCGCTCCGGCTCTGAGGGGCGCTCGGAGCGGCCGCAGCAGCCCGGGATGTGCTCGTTAGACACTGGAACGGGCTGCCTGGGGAGGTGGTGGGGACACCGTCCCGGGAGGTGTTTCAGGAAAGACTGGAGGTGGCATTCGGTGCCCTGGTCTGGCTGACAGGGTGGTGTTGGGTCACGGGTTGGGCTCGAAGATTTCGGAGGCCTTTTCTGTAATTGTGTCGCTCCGCTGCCGGCGGGCTCCCTTCTCTCCGAGGGCCGGTGCCAGCCGTGTTGGATTGTGGTGAAGCCTCCCTGGCAATTCCATGCTACTGCTGGAACCGTGCTGGAAATATCTGTGTTGGAAGGAAACGATTCTTCTGAGGAAATAAACTTTGTGTGTGGGGAGAGGGTGGGCACTTGCTTTCCTGGCTGACAAACTCGGAGTGGCACCACGGGTGTGATTGTCACCCTTACCCGGCTGGGCTTCTTGGGCTCGCTCTCCTCCAGCAGCCAGTGGAGGAGGGAGAGCTTCCAGAGGTAACCTGCCAGCTTCAGGCTGCTCCCAAAATAAACCTTTCCACCGTGACGTGATGGCTCGGTTGCAAAATGCATTAGTGGCTCTGCTGGGGAGCACAGCAGGTTTGCATCCATCATCTCGGAGCAGAGAGTGGCCCGGTCCCGCTCGCTCCGCAGATTCGTGTTCAGTGGCACCCCCTGGAGCTGCCCGCTCCGCAGATCCGTGTTCAGTGGCACCCCCTGGAGCTGCCCGCTCCGCAGATCCGTGTTCAGTG
>NW_016693501.1:0-1631 GCF_001604755.1 Lepidothrix coronata | reverse complement strand
AGAATGATAATTGCTGTTATAATTCTGAGGCAGCAACACACATTAAAAAGTATATTTTTAAAATCATATATTTGTGTAACAAAGCACTCTTTTATTGTGCAAACTTCATTTTTGTGCTAGAATTCTCTTGCTGTAATAAATGCTTCTAGAAATAACAAGGCAATAGTTTTCTGAGAGTAATTTCAATGTTTCATGACCTCACCTGTGAAGTTCCAGCCAAGTTTCTTTTACAAGTTTCATAATTTTAGGGACTACTTTCCACAATGTCATAAACTATCTTTAAATACCTGGAAAGGGATGTTGACTTGGAGGAAAACCTCTGACATTGCAGCTGTTTCTTAGTTATTTTGAGCAGGAATCCTTTGCTGGCCTTTTTATCAAAAGAGGCCTGTAACTTCTCAGAGGAGGGTCTATTTTTCTGGGGCTTCTCATTCAAACCAGCCTTCCAACAGTGTGTGGAAGGCTAAAGGTTGATTATATCATGCTAGAGGTTTCACTGCAGTTATGTTTTTGGTAGTAAAATGATACCAATATTTCTGATTTGAATCCAGCTCATTAATTCAGCCTGAGGCGAATACTTTGAATGACAGAAACAAACTCTGTAAAAGTCACTATGTGCTTGTTATGGATGACATTTCATGGAGATAGATCTCATTAAAATCTGTTCTATAACTCTATGGTCTTCTTCATTGCTAGGTACACAAACCAAAAATAGATCTTTATGCAGCACTATCAGTACTCCTCACAAAGCTACAGAAAAGGTGAAGGTCATGCATATCCTATCATACAGTTTTATATCATGCTGCATTGGGGATAATTTACAAATGTATTCTGTTAGACTTCTATAAGCATAGAGAAATTTCAGAGCATTTGCAAAGTGTATGCAAGGTGACTTTAGGTTCATATCTCAAAATGAACTAAATTAATGAGAGAAAATTGAAGTATTGAACAGACTGTGGTGGTGAGCTAGATGATTATCTTCACACATGGAAACATCTGGAAATAGGTGCTGAATGTTTGAAGCATGGATGCTACATACTGCTCAAAGATCTTTTCATGTGATACCTACATAAACATGAGGTAGGTTTTGTTCAATAGCCTAGAAGATTGGTAAGAATATTAAAAAAAGAAAGACCAGTGAACCAATGTGAGTTTTCTGTAGAACAATAAACGCAGACAAATACTTCTTACTCTATACCAAATGGACTTTCTGGAATAAAATTGAGTCTGCTGCAGTTCAAGTCTAAACGTGAGTGCAGGCTAAATTTTAATTAAAAAAAAAAAAAAAGAGGTGAAAGGATAATATTCCCTTCTCATGTTACTTGCATACAATTACGTGCAGTTACAAATTGATTTTACACAACACCAGTAGGTTTATTAGGAACTCTTGTTTTCAGATGCTATATTGCAACATATTCTAGGCATACCTGAAAATGGATGAAAGAATAAAATACTTCTAATAAAAATATACAGTTCTACAGCTTACAGCACTGGCTGAACTAAGCAAACCAATCTATTAAACTCCAGAATAGCTTTTATTTTACTCTGTAAAATAGTGTCCTAGTTAGGACAACTGAGACCAGTTCATCATGGTATGGGTGTAACCCAAAACTGTGTATTCTATAGCCTTC
>NW_016693500.1:0-1632 GCF_001604755.1 Lepidothrix coronata | reverse complement strand
CGTGGTCTATTCTTTATTTCTTTCTCCCTTCCATCCAGTGTCCATAGTTATTGGAGTAGGGCAGTTTAGAGTAGATCTTCTCATCCCTGTCTGCCTGTTCTCTATAGAGTCTATCAGCTTGTTGTCCATTAATTTGTCCAATCTCTTTTTGAAAACCTGTCAATAGTCTCTGCTCTTCGCAGACTCTTGTGGTAACAGTAAACTTCCATTGGTTCACTACTTGATTTTATCTGTTTTAAAGTACAGCTCCCTCTTTCCAATCTTGTGGGACTTCTTGAATAAGTCTGGCATGCATTTATCTCCATTTTGTAAACCTGTCATGATTTTGTAAACCTTGAGCACATCCCCATAGCTTTCTCCTCTCCAAACAGAAGACTTGAAACCACCTAAGCTTCTTTACAAAAGGTGGCTACTTCATCTGTTTAGGTCTTACACTACCTTCTTCAGCTTACCATTTCAGGTTTCACATCTACCATGTAATTTTATACTTTAGGTAAAACCTGATAAGCAAAAATGGTGCCAAAGCCCCACTCACAATGCTGGTGAATGCAAACCTCTCTGCTGATTCTGTTTAGCCATGCTATTGCCTCGTAACTGCATGTCAGAGGAACACTTCACATAATTGCAACACATAATGTCACCATTGTGGCTGACAGCTGAAAATCATTTGCTTTTGGCCTTTTGTTTACAATACTAATCGAATCATCTTCCTAAAGAACAAACTGCCACCTGTGTCCCTTCACTAAGATACGATAGCAAAAGTCATTGAAGTATTATAACCAGATGCAGAATTACACCTAGGCAATGGGAGTGAAGTTAATAGGAAACACAACAACCCTTCTCCATCAGCATTTTCTATTCTGACAAGGAAAGAGGCCAAAAGAAAATGCTAACTCTGCTCCTGCATTCCCTGGACATTCAGTGTGGTTCTGTTCATGACTCCTGCTTTCACTGTAGTTTTAAATTCAGTTTCACACACTGCATATTTTCAGTTCTTTTGTAAGCAGTTCAGGTATCACATGAAAGGTGCCTTTACATGGTAATTGACTGCTTCGTGCACAAGGGGATGAGACACCAGCATACACTTATCTTAAAACTTAGGAGACTGCTTGCTTAATGAAAAGCAGATCCCAAAACCTGATATGAGACAAAAGCACTAGGAGAAGAATAAGCAACTGCATTAGAAAATATCTTACAGAATTACTGACATATTCACTCTGCTGTACAAAGGGTCTCAGAGTGAAAGGAGATATCCTTACAATAGTGTATTGGGATAACATTGACCACCTCTATGAAGAAATGAAACCAGAAATTTGAAGCATCAGCTCTAAAAGTTTACTGAGAGAAAGGTAAATAGTAAGAGAATGTGTATGTATCACTATGGTTATGGAAGGTCCCATAAAAGCACAGGTCCATTGGGACAGGTGGAACAGACAATTGACACGTCTCTGGTTTCCCTTATTAGCATCATGGTCAGCTCCATCTCACTGTTGGAAGGAGGAGACAGGACTGCTGTGCAAGTCCCTCTCAGGAGCAGGTGGTCAGCCTACAGGTGGTGGTGTACATTTTCTTTCTGTTCCATATTATGCTGGTAACTGTAGTAGAGTATCTTTGTGATGGCTGAATGCACAG
>NW_016693499.1:0-1632 GCF_001604755.1 Lepidothrix coronata | reverse complement strand
CAGGCTCCCCAGGGCAGTGGGCACAGCCCCAAGGCTGCCAGAGCTCCAGGAGGGTTTGGATGATCCTCTGGGGCACAGGGTGTGACTCCTGGGGATGGGCCTGTGCAGGGCCAGGAGCTGGACTCGATGGTCCTTGTGGGTCCCTTCCAACTCAGCATATTCTGTGATTCTATTTTTTCTTGAAAGAAATCTACTAAAGCAAAGCAAAGAAGAAGCTGATAAATCCAGCCCACAGAGAACAGGCTTTTTTCCTTCATTGTTTCTGATGTTCTTTTGACATTGAATGCCCTTGCCAGCAGGAAAACCATGACTGTGAAGATGAAGACTCACCCTCCTCGCCTTCTCCATGGCAGCCTCGCTCTCCCAGCCATAGGCGTGGGTCCTGGAGTGGGGGTTGCCATAGTAGGCTGTCAGGTATGGGAGCATGCTGTCCAGGACTCTGGGATCCTGCAGGACACAAAACACCCAGCCTCAGAAACAGAGAAGGAAAAGCATCTCTGTCCCCTCTAGACATGCCCCCCTACTGCAGGATTAGCACTTCTGTCGCAGTGTCTTGCTTTAGCTCAGGCCAGATCTCAAAAACGTGAGGTTATTATACGTTATGGACAACACCAGTGCCTGGCAATTGTGTTCTGTGCCCTTGATCTGCACTGAGGCGATCACAGAACGGGATCATCTGAGCAAACAGAACCACAGACTGCTTGGAAGGCTCATCTTGTTCTGCCCTCCTGCCATGGGCACGGACAGCTTCTCCCAGGCCAGGGTGTTCCAAGTCCCATCCAACACGGCCTTTCTTCTGAGCAGAAGAAATACAAGGTCTTAAAGTGTCAAGAGAAATGGCAGGCTGGTATTTTGGTTGAATTAACCTCCTGCTGCCTCTCGCAGCCGCCGCCACTCCCGCAGGGTCAGTGTGAGCCCCGCCGCGCTCCCGCCCTGCCCGTGCCCGGGGCTGCCGGCGGAGCTCCGGCCCCCGGGGGCGCCCGGACTGCCCCGTGTCCCCGCGCCGGGCACGGCCGGTGTGCGGGCACGGCCGGTGCGGGGGCACAGCCGGTGTCCCCGTGCAGGGCACGGCCGGTGTCCGATGTCCCTGTTCCCCGCAGCCCGGGACACAGGCGAGCGCTCAGGAAGAGCCGTGAGCGCGGGCCCCGCTCGCTGCCCGAGCTCGGCGCGGACCGTACCAGCGGGGTGGTGGCCTGCACGTCCATGTAGAGCGGCCGCAGGGCGCCGTCGCCATCGCCGGTTCGCCCTGAGGGGAGAAGAGCGGAGGGAGCTGCTGTCAGGGACGGGCGGGAGCGGCGGGGCCGCCCCTGCGCCGACAGCGGGTCTACCTGACCGCGGCCTTACCCGGTCCCGGTCCCTCTGCCTGTGGCTGTGTCTGTGCCTGCCCCGGTGCCGTCCGGAGCCGCCGCGGGGCGCGGCCGCTCCCCAGCCCCGCCAGACGCCGCCACAGCAGCATGGCGGGCGGGCGCGCGCATGGGCGGGGCCGCGCACGGGGCCGCCTCTTCCGGTCCGTCAGGAGCGCGCCGGAAGCGGGGCCGGGCGGAGCGCGGAGCGGCCCAGCGAGGTACCGGGGCGCTGAGGGAGAGCCCCGCCGGGCCCACGGGCCACCCCCGCGCTCCTGGCCCGGCGGGG
>NW_016693498.1:0-1636 GCF_001604755.1 Lepidothrix coronata | reverse complement strand
TTGGAAAGGAGCAGAAATCTGGAATTCTCTTGCAAAAGTACTTGGAGAACTCTTTTTTTCTTTTTTTTTTTTTTTTGCTTTTAAAGGAAATATGATCCAAATGCAAATACATACTTTAATATTAGTACTCTCACATTAATCTCCCTGCTCACAGGGCTGGACTCTTGCAGGGTGGCTGTTTGATTAAGAAGGATCTGTGAATTAGGCAGGAGAATTTCAGACCAAAGCTTTGTCCTGGGTAACGTTTATAACAGGCTGGAATCTGACTTGGAAGCAGAGTTGGAATACACTGAGTTGGGTCGGGACCCACAAAGATCATCAAGTCCAACCCTTAGCCCTGTACAGGACACCCCAGGGGTCCCACCTTGTCCCTCAGAGGGTGGTCCAATGTTTTCCTGTGTGTGTTTCTGGGAAACAATAAGAAGCAAAACCAAAGTTGTTTTAAACTATAAGTAAAGAAGGAAAGCATTTGTTTTAAACTATAAGTGAAGACGCAAAACAAAGTTGTTTTAAGGCAAGAAGTTGAGGTTTGTAAAGCAGTTTTAAGTGTAGAGTCTCTGCCCTGTGGCCTCTCCAGCTGGGGCTGTTGACTGTATTTTCCTTCTCTGCCTTTGAAACAAAGAAATTCTCAGCAAGTCAAGCAAAAATACAAGGTTCTTGTCACATTAGAAGCACAGATAACTTTGGCCTGAGATAATTCTGCATTAATTCTTTATTACCTGCTTAGTGTTAGTATATTGAAATCTTCAGCGTTAAAACCTTAAAGGAAAAACGTATCCATGCTAATAACGAATGGGCCTGATTTAATACAGAATGTGCATCATTTGATACAGAATGTGCATCATTTGATACAGAATGTGCATCATTTGATACAGAATGTGCCTCATTTATCAGCTTTTTCAGTGTCCAATATTTAACCCCCCTCCCCGCAGGTCTGTCCCTCCCTGGAAATCCAGCCAGGAGCTCTCCTCGCCGGGCCGTCAGAGGCGTCCCACGCTGAGGGATCCCGTGTGATATGTGGGGCCTGGCTGCCGGGGGAGGTGCCCGATGCCTGTGATCCCCATCCCCCGGCGGGTCCGCTCCTTCCACGGCCCCCACACGACCTGCCTGCACTCGGCCTGCGGCCCCGTGCGCACCACCCACCTGGTGCGCACCAAGTACAACAACTTCGACATCTATCTCAAATCCCGCTGGATGTACGGCTTCATCCGCTTCCTGCTGTACTTCAGCTGCAGCCTCTTCACCTCCATCCTCTGGGTGGCACTCTCGGTCCTGTTCTGCCTCCAGTACCTCGGCATCCGCATCTTCCTGCGCTTCCAGTACAAACTCTCCATCATCCTCCTCCTGCTGGGCCGGAGGCGCGTCGACTTCAGCCTCCTGAATGAACTGCTCATCTACGGCATCCACGTCACCATGCTGCTCGTGGGGGGGCTGGGCTGGTGTTTCATGGTTTTTGTGGATATGTAAATAAAAACCAAGCGCATGTGGGCTCAGCAGGTGGCTTTTCTTGCGCCCCAAGACGTGTCGATAACCCTCTTTTTAACAGTAATTAATTAATTTGTCGGCGCTCATTTTTATCGGTAAATTAACGTGCTGCTCTCTAGAATTTGTATCTTTGTGAGGTGCCTTTTGGGTT
>NW_016693497.1:0-1636 GCF_001604755.1 Lepidothrix coronata | reverse complement strand
GGGGGGGGCAGAGCTGGATGCAGCACTCCAGGTGGCGTCTAGCCAGAGTGGAATAGATGGGGAGAATTAACCTCCCTCTCCCTGCTGCCCAGACTGCTTTGGATGCAGCCCAGGATTCTTTTGGCTTTCTGGGCTGCGCGTTCACATTGCCGGCTCAGCGTTGGGTGTTTCAACCATCAGCCCGGTGTTGGCTATAAAACTCAAAAGCAATGGGACGGGCCTGGCCGGGAGCAGGGCTGACAGCTCGGCCCCGGCGCTGTGTCCCGCTCCCGCCGCTCTCTTCTCCTCCTCCGGGACTACCGCTCCCAGAAGCGCCCGGGCTGAAAGTGAAAATAAGCGCCAGGTTACGCTCCTGTTTGTGCCCTCCCCTCTCCTCCCCTCCCCTCCCGGCGGGCCGCACGTGTCCTTCCTTTCCCTTTTGTTTTCCGCCCGCAGGCCGGCTGCGCGCTCGGGGCTCGGGACGCGCCCGCCCCCAGGACCGGGACCCTTCGGAGCCGCTCCCGGGAGCCGCCGCCCGCTTCTCCAGGGCCGCCGGGAAGCCGCGGGAGTGACGGAGCCGGGAGTCCAGGCTGCGCAGCGAAAGTTTGCCGCTTCTCCCCGCGGTTCCCACATGCGAGTGGACGGCGTGAGACCGGCTGCCGCTCTTCCTGCTGCTCCCGCCCCTGCTCCCGCTGCTCCCTCGGGTGCCGGGGGGCCGGCGCTGCCCCCCACACCCGCCGCCGCACCTGTGCCCGGCCCTGGAGCTGCCCCGCGGGTCCGCCCGGCCATGTGGGACTAGGAGAGGAGCGGCCATTCTCCGGGGCGAAACATGGATGCGGGCGGGGAGCAGAGCCATCCCGGCAGCGGCGGGGGGGACGCCCCCGGGGACGCCTCCATGGACCGCTACCTGCGATCTCAGGGCTTGTACAGGAAGAAGGTGGCCAAGGACGGATCCTGCCTCTTCAGGGCTGTGGCCGAGCAGGTAACTCCTTACGTAAACAAAGCTCCTTCTTGGCGTGAAAGCATGGGAAGTGGATCTCATTAGTGGGTGGTGATTAGTGTTAAAACGCAGACAGGTGTAGGTTAAGGTTACACGGTCATGTGTCAGTGAAAAACAGGACTGTTAAAGTAATTTCCGTCCTGCGAGGTGAGAAAAGTTCTACACGTACAGCCGGCTCCTCTCACTGAGAAATCCTTACCTGTTTTGACCTTCCACCGCCTCCTCGGAGCTTTTTTCAGTGTAAGAATTCAACATTGGAGTACAGCTGCTTCGGATGAGACTGTCTAGGAAACGGAATTCAGTGGGAAAGAGCTGAAAAGCCCCGTTCATAGTTCTGTTAATTAGTTTACTATAAAATTAGAGAAAGCGAGTAATTTGTTTTCTGTTCTTCCTGTTGAATTCCCCTCCCCCATTTCAGTGTTGGTGTTAAAGGAAAAAAGTGACAGCGTCATCTTGTCTTAAGTACAAGCAGACAGCAGTGGGAGCTCTGGTGCTTCTGATTGTGGGAGCCCCGATTCCTGTGCTAATTATGCACAGTTCACTTATTTTTTTAAAATTACTTTCCCCACTAAATTGGTCAGTTTAGGGAAGCAAGCACTTGGAATTGAGTGGGTTTTTTTATTTCAAGGGAATAATCGGTGAATATATATTGATATT
>NW_016693496.1:0-1640 GCF_001604755.1 Lepidothrix coronata | reverse complement strand
CCAGGAAGCAGCTAATCCATACCTGGTTGGATCAGATTTCTGATCAAAAAGGAAAAAAAAAACCCACAGTGCTAAAATACAACAGTGAATTTCCTGGGTGCCTCCCTACATGGCCTTGGAGTAGCAAATACTGCTGCATATATGTGAGAAATGGGCACAATTCACTGCTGGTGTACATGCACATAATTCCTCTGCAGGAGCACCTTAATTAGTGGGAAAACTTAATTTCCTTAATTAATCCTGGAACTTAAAGTTGGAGCCAGGAGCTGTTCAGTGTATTAATATCTGAAACCCTGCAGGAAACCACACGTGAAACTCTGCTTTTCTGACTGGCTAAAAGTAAAGAAAATTTAAAGCATTAACCAAACTGTAATCCAGGGAAATTCTAGTGTGGGCCATTAAGTGGAGAATTGACTTTAGGGAAGGGAAGGTGTCCAAGGAAAGTGTCACAGAAACTCTGGAGTATACACATTCCGTAAAAATTGTTCTTGCCATAGCTCTCCCTTCTCCATCTGTTACCTTTAAGGAGCAGCACTTCTGTGGTGAGCTGTAGACTTATCTGCATGCTGCAGAGAAAACAATAATTTTGGCAAACTCACATAACTGTATCTGGCTTGAAAAACATATATTAGAAACGATTTCTGGCAGTTTGACACAGACCCCTTTCTTTCTTCCTTTTTTTTTTAACTTTTGCTTACATTTTCTCTGTGTTTTGTGGGAAACAATTCCAGAGCAATTCTCATACAGCAGTTGTGTTTTGCAGTTTATTTATGAGCAGAAGAAGTGTAGGAATGGTAGGAAGTGCCTTTGTTGAGCCTTCCCTAAACGAGTTGACTCTGCAGATGTCAGTACAGCCCTATCAGTGTGGGTCTCCAGTTCCTGGGGTTCAGTAAAATCCTGTGTGTCCAGCCAAGCTCTCGCTGAAGAAGCAGATATGTGATCTCAGAATGTATCCTGTGTCACTTAGAAGTCTGTTCAGTGATTTAAAATGCTCAGAGCTGTGTTCAGACATTCGACAGCGGCAGCAGCAAGTGCAGGGGTTCAGCTGGGAAGGTGTTCTCTCTAGGAAACAGAAGATAAATCAATAAGCAGGTGACTCCTCAAAATCTTCTTGTGAGTTCACAGGTGGCCACTGCAAACAATGGAGCACCAGTGTCAAGGGTTATATTTGTCCCAGACTGCTTAGTGTGAGTGGTGAAAATGTTCCTGGCATCAATTTGATGGGGAATGTGATGGCAGACAAATCGTTTCTGGCACAATTAAAAAGGATAATTTCTTGTATGGCCACAAAGCTGCCATCTGGTGAGATTTGCTGTGTAAGGAAGGCCTTGGTCAGCTGAATGTGCAATCAGTGAGGTTTAAGTATGTGGTTTTCCCCTTCATATCCTATAAGGAACTCCTTGGGAGTTCATCTCATTAAGGAAAGGTGGAAGGGCACAAAGGGCTGGCGGGGAGTGACTTTATCTTCTAGTTCCCTCCAGATTAGTCTGCTGTTGAAGGATATCCATGGATAGTCTGGTTACTGTTTGCAGATGTTCCCAGCACATCAAACAGAGGGACTTAGCCCTGCTATTGACAACTCTTAGATGAGAGGCCAAAGCTGGAATAAGAGCAGACTTTGGATTTTTTTTTTTTTTTTT
>NW_016693495.1:0-1640 GCF_001604755.1 Lepidothrix coronata | reverse complement strand
GTGGCCTTGGGGACATTGGGTGGCCTTGGGAACAGGGGGTGGTGGCCCTGAGGGGACACGGGGACACCCCGAGCCGGGGAAGGGTGGCCTTGGGGACATTGGGTGGCCTTGGGGACATTGGGGTGGCCTTGGGGACAGGGGGGTGGCCCTGAGGGGACATGGGGACACCCCGAGCCGGGGAAGGGTGGCCTTGGGGACAGGGGGGTGGCTTTGGGGACATTGGGTGGCCTTGGGGACATTGGGGTGGCTTTGGGGACATTGGGTGGCCTTGGGGACAGGGAATGGTGGCACCGACCCTAGAGGGGACACGGGGACACCCCAAACTGGGGAAGGGTGGCTTTGGGGACATTGGGGTGGCCCTGGGGACAAGGGGGTGGCCTTGGGGACATTGGGTGGCCTTGGGGAGAAGGGAAAGGTGGCCCTGAGGGGACACGGGGACACCCCAAACTGGGGAAGGGTGGCCTTGGGGACAGGGGGGTGGCCTTGGGGACAAGGGGGTGGCCCTGGGGACAGGGGGGTGGCCCTGAGGGGACACGGGGACACCCCGAGCCAGGGAAGGGTGGCCTTGGGGACAGGGGGTGGTTTTGGGGATGGTGGGGTGGCTTTGGGGACATTGGGTGGCCTTGGGGACATTGGGTGGCCTTGGGGACAGGGGGTGGTGGCACTGTCCCTAGAGGGGACATGGGGACACCCCAAGATGGGGAAGGGTGGCCTTGGGGACATTGGGTGGCCTTGGGAACATTGGGATGGCTTTGGGGACATGGGGTGGCCTTGGGGACAGGGGGTGGTGGCACCGACCCTAGAGGGGACACGGGGACACCCTGAGCCGGGGAAGGGTGGCCTTGGGGACATTGGGTGGCCTTGGGGACATTGGGTGGCCCTGGGGATGGTGGGGTGGCTATGGGGACATTGGGTGGCCTTGGGGACAGGGGTGGTGGCACTGTCCCTAGAGGGGACATGGGGACACCCCGAGCCGGGAAAGGGTGGCCTTGGGGACAAGGGGGTGGCCTTGGGGACAGGAGGGTGGCCGTGGGGACAAGGGGGTGGCCTTGGAGACAGGGGGGTGGTGGCACTGTCCCTAGAGGGGACAGGGGGACACCCCAAGATGGGGAAGGGTGGCCTTGGGGACAGGGGGTGGCCTTGGGGACAGAGGGGTGGCCCTGAGGGGACATGGGGACACCCCGAGCCGGGGAAGGGTGGCCTTGGGGACAGGGGGGTGGCCTTGGGGACAGGAGGGTGGTGGCACTGGGAGGGGCAGCCCTAGCCTGGAATGTCCCTCTGGTGTCACCCCGGGGGTGGCCCTGTGTCACCTGGGGGTCACTTTGTCCCCCCTTGGGGTCACTTTGTCACCTGGGGGTCAATTTGTCACCCCCAGGGGTCACTTTGTCCCTCTTTGGGGTCACTTTGTCCCCCCTGGGGGTCACTTTGTCCCCCTTGGGGTCACTTTGTCACCCCGGGGGTGGCCCTGTGTCACCTGGGGGGTCACTTTGTCACCCCAGGGGGTCACTTTGTCCCTCTTTGGGGTCACTTTGTCCCCCTTGGGGTCACTTTGTCACCCCGGGGGTGGCCCTGTGTCCCCTGGGGTCACTTCATCCCTTTTTGGGGTCACTTTGTCCCTCTTTGGGGTCACTTTGTCCCCC
>NW_016693494.1:0-1641 GCF_001604755.1 Lepidothrix coronata | reverse complement strand
TATTCCAGCCAAAATCAGGACAATGGTGCAGTTGTGGGGTTTTTTGTGTTTTTTTTTTTTTTTTTTAAATACTTTAAATTATCTAATAGGGTTTTTCCCTGTAAATCTTTCTCAGACTGCATTTAAAGAAATAGTTCAATATGCAAACTATATATTAAACCCTGTATTATTGCTATAGTTTCTGTCTGTGTATCGTAAGTTTTTGTTAAAAATACATTTAATTAGAGAGAGAGAGTTTACTTTGCAATGCTTAAATCAACTGATGGACTGAAACTCAGAGTGCTTGAAAGTTGTTGGAATAGTTTTGTTCCTGGAAAAAATGACATTTGTGGCTCAGCCAGTAAAGGCTTACACAGAACTACTGCGCTAAATGCACGGGAGTTCAGCTGTGGCAGCAGTTAACTGAGTTTGTTCTGTGCCTGGCTGACAGCTCTTGGGAATGCATCAGACTCAGAGGAGATGCCAACACCATCCTGGCATCTTATAAGCACTTCGAAGTCAGCCTGAGCTCAAGCTGTCTAGAAATATAGCACATTTTTATGGAGGGTACTTGAAGATGCCTGAACACTTTCCAAAAGGGTTTTTCTAGCTAAGAAAGGTCCCAAGCTGCCCTTCTGTCTGATTTTAAAGCAAAGGTAGACAGAAACCATGCACTCTGCATTCTGGGAGGCTTGAGAACTGATCACACCTGACATTTCCTCTTGGGAATACCAGCAATTTAAACCTTCTTGCATAACATTTTATTATCTTTCTTTCTAGACTAAGATGTTTTTAGATGAATACTTAACAAACCTTCATGGTGGTGCACTGCAGGCAATGAACTTGAACTGAAGTAGGATTTCAAGTATGGTGTATCACATTAAAAGGGTGAAAGGTGAAAACAATGTAAAATGTAGAAAAAAGTGATGACATTCACAACGATTAGGCTCTGATTCTGATGAGCAGACCAGTGGTCATTCAAGTTTAAAAAAAAAAAAGTCTATTGGGATGAATGTCTTCAAATTTTTAGACGCAACAAGAAAAATAGTCGCTGAATGCTTCACAAGCTTGTCCTGTATAAGCAAAAATTCATATTATAATTTGTTCTTTTATATTGCAATTTGTAATAGCTGTGTTAATAGAAATTTCTTTTCAAAATGTAGAAACAAATTCAAAAAGATGAAAACTTAAAATTCATAGCTATGTACAGGGATATACTTAAAGGCAGATATTATTTCAGATGAGATGAGACTTATAGTCTCATGGCTCACATGGTTAATATACAGGTTTTCACCATTACCCCGTAAATGTTTTAAACAGTGAAGTATAAAGAGATGATCATAAATTATTTATTATTTCTGACTTTTGTTTCCAGACTATCCCTCCAACTTTCATTTATCTTGCTGAATTCAAGTAGTAAACTTGAGTCAGATCAGTGACTCATTTCAGATAGTTCATTTCAGCAGCTAACTGGGGAAACCCAGGTCAGTCAAGATACCGTGTCTTGAGATCCTCACTTACAGATCTGGACTTCTTATTTCTGCTGTGTGTGCAAGCCAAATGAAAGTTTTGATATTGCAGCAGTAATTTCATACATAGCACCTTGTTCAAACCTATAAAAATATCAGACTAGTACATTCTCTGGCTGTGGAAGCAGACTAT
>NW_016693493.1:0-1641 GCF_001604755.1 Lepidothrix coronata | reverse complement strand
CCTACATCTACCCTCACTGAAGAAACTTCCTTTCAGCTGAAACAATATTCAGGAAAAATATTAAGGATTTTTAGAAAGATCAGAATTAAAAATCACGGTTATCTCATCAACATAATCAATCCCAGACTTGAAACCTTATCTTCTGGCCCCTTTCATGACTCATTTTCTTACCTGTTTTCCTGTTTCCTCTAATCCTCCCTTTCATCTCTTCTCTGATCCATTGTTTAACAGTTACTTTCAGCTTATTATGGTGGTACCACTTGTCTTGCTCTTTGATATTTTTCCTTTCCTCCAAATCACAGGACTTGGTCACCTCATTCATTTAGACTGATGTAACTATCACCTTGGGTTTATTTTTCTTCACAGGCCTACAAGAATGAAATTCTTTATTATATCTTCTTTTTTATCACATTCATCACTATCTTGCATGTCTCTCAGGCTTGCAACCTGGCTCATCTCTGACAGATCCCTAGTCCTTGAATCCAAATGCTCTCTACATAATTTTTCTGAGATACAACCTTTAACAAAGTTTAAATTATTGTGATCTTTTATGACATCCCAATTTCTATAAGTGGGATTCTACAATTTACTAAAATTTGTTAAATTTTTATACCACAGAACTTAAACTGATACTCTTACTTGAAAATTTGTTCTTACCTATTTATTATCCCTTACTTACTTCTAATGACATTCACCAATCTCTAGGACTGCTACTTTTCAAATATTTATCCTGTGAAGTGAAATGACTTGAGGAAACAGCATGAAGCTGAGTCAGGGGAGGCTTAGGTTAGACATCAGGAAAAGGTTTTTCACCCAGAGGGTGGTTGGGCACTGGAATAGGCTCCCCAGGGAAGCAGTCACAGTACCAATCCTGTCTGAGTTCAAGAAGCATTTGGACAATGCTCTCAGGCACATGGTGTGATTCTTGGGGTGTCCTGCGCAGGGCCAGAAGTTGGACTTCATGATCCTGATAAGTCCCTTCCAATTCACCATATTCTATGATTCTGTGATTCTGAGACTGAAGCATAGCACATTAACTACTCATGTCTCATTGTTTTCTTCTATTCCCCTTACTTCTAGGACCAATATCCTTACCTTTGACTTGTGAGTCTGTATAACATTTTACTCTGTTTGTACAGTGTCTAGTACAACAGTAGTTTGTGTTCATGATAAGAATCTTAAAGCTTTGTACAGTTAATTCCCTGAAATTTTACTGTAGCTACCCAGATTTAAGAAAAATCAGAATTAGTCCTGCTGCATCTGTTTATATTTGCGTGGTTCTGATCTGTCACTGTTCATGGAAGAGAGAATGGGCATGTTTTTAATTGCTCAATTGTACCTTTAATCTTAAGGTGTGGGTAGGAAAAATATCACTAACTCATCATTTGCTGCAGTGAACCTGAAGAGGATAGTCAGCTACAAAAGAATATTATAACATTTCCAAAAGAGAAATGTTTCTTTTTTGGCATATGAAGTTGATCATTATAGAAGGGTTTTTAAGTATTCATCTTCAATGTAAAAACACTTAATAACTGTGTCTGGGATGTTTCTACTCTCATTCCTACATCTACCCTCACTGAAGAAACTTCCTTTCAGCTGAAACAATATTCAGGAAAAATATTAAGGATTTTTAGAAAGATC
>NW_016693492.1:0-1643 GCF_001604755.1 Lepidothrix coronata | reverse complement strand
TCCTCACGCCTGCCTGTCCTTGTGCTTTCTTTCAGACCATTTCAATTGTCTACATAGTGACAGCCTTTGTGGGAGTTGAGGCCTGGTATGCACCTTTCCTGTTTAATTTCTTATATAGAGACCTATTCACTGCAATGATTATTGGTAAGAAGCTCCATGTTGAAGCCTGTCTTTTAAACTGCCCCTTTTTAACCAAGCCGATGTTAATGCCGTGCTAACGCTGCTCTGTTTGCTGCCAGGGGAGCTGCTCTGGGCTGTTGTTGAGGTGACTAATGGAGGGTGTTCTCACAGCCTGCCCTTTCCCAGCCTTGCAAAACACTGCTGTCTCCTGCAGAGTTATTTTGGAGAGCTTAGCTCCCGTCTGCCTGGGCTGCCTTCACACACCGGGGGAGCTCAGTTTGGTTGCAGTGAGAGCCGGGGGGGGGTTAGGGGATAAAACCAGTGTGATAAAAGCAGGGTTTTGAGGGGATAAAGCCCCATGTGCAGGTGGGTGCTGGGACCTGGCACCCAGTGGGGCCTCCCCAGCCTTGGGCTGTTTTGGGGGGGTCAGGACACTCTTGTTTTGCTGCCGTGGGGCTCCCTCACCCCAGAGCACAAACACTGTGTGGGAGGGACGTTGCAGCCCTGGAGGTGGGTGGGAGCTCTGCTGTGTGGGGATCCTGCCCTCCATCCACCCACCTGAGCATTGAACAATAATAGTAATAATAAAACTGAAATAAAAGCCCAGCCTTTCTCTCCTGTGGTCAGTCCGAAGAAGCCACTGCAAAGAGCAGAGCTGAGCTGACCTCGTTTAATGCCATTTGCCTCGTTCACAACCTCCTGCTCAGTTTATTTTGTGTTCTTTGTAATTACTTCGTTTCAAGTTAATTGCTGTGTAGTCCCTGCACTTCTATCAGGTGGATGTTCTGAGCTTTCCTCTGGCAGCTGTGTAACTTCACATGTGAATAATAATAATGTGCTTTTGCAGTGTGAAAAATAGAGCCCAGTGCCCACAGACCCCATAACTTCACATGTGAATAATAAATGTGCTTTTGCAGTGTGAACAAGAGAGCCCAGTGCCCACAGGGGCAGGGTTTGGGGTAGGACCTGGGTTATTAAAGCAGGAATATTTCCAGCTCTGTTAAAATACCTTGTGCTGGAAAAGCAGGGTAGGAGCTGTGCTGGGCTGTCATGGGTACAGTGGTTGATGGTTCTGGTTGGGGTGTAGATCTTTCAGTCATTCAGGTGGTTTGTATTGTTTTTCAAGTTATAATGACAACTTTTTGGCACTGTGGGCACTGGAAGTGTTTGCACACAGCTGGAGAAGCTGCAAACTGCCTTTGTTGTGAAGACTGGAGCACGTCACTCGTGGTGTTTGCACTCGCCTCACGTCCCATTAGAACTGTGTTATAATTAAACTTTATCCCCCGTCTAAAGCACAATACCGGGCTCATTAATGCAGCTCTTTCAAATGGAAATGTCTTTAATTTATAGCACACCTCAGTTTTAATTACAGCCCTTGGAGCAGAGGTAGGAGCACCTACTTCTGAACGTGCGGAGCCGCTCCTGGGGCGCCCTCGGGGCTGTTTTTTGTTGCAAGGCCCTCGAAGCAGGGCCTGGGCAGCTGCACGTGCAGGGGGCACATGAGGGACCCTCAAAGCAGG
>NW_016693491.1:0-1643 GCF_001604755.1 Lepidothrix coronata | reverse complement strand
CTAGACCTCTCTAGTATTTGTAATGCTGGAATCTGTATAAGAAATAAATTTCCTAACTAACTGGAAAGAATTTTGATGAGTTAAGTCTTCTTACTTTCACTTCAGAGATCTTCTGAAGGTCTTCACTTTTTTATAAAGAAGATATAAATATGCTTTTAATAGACCCACTGCTACTTAATCTTTTGAGAAAGTTGTGGCCAAATAGAAAATTTAGGGAAAGTTCACATTTTTTAAAATCCCAGAGAGCATGAATATTTTAATTTCAGAATTACTCTTCCATCTTGGTAAGGAGGTATGTAGATCTGCATATCAGGGTCCATGGAGGAACTAATTATGTCCCCAGCTTTACTCAAGGAGATTGCTAAAAATAGGTGCTATTAAAGAATACTGCCCACAAAAATACATGGACAGGCTCAAAGAGGCTTTAAGTGTGAGACCAAAGGGACAATGTGAGGATTCAGGCCAGTAAGCAGTACAGGGATCTAATTTTCCCTGTTTCTGCAGAAGAGAAGTGAGCATTCTGAAGACAAGGAGCAAAGAACAAACGAATCCCAGGTTAGACAGAGACCTAAGGCTGATTATATGATCCTCTGGATTTTGAGGAATGACTGTGAACTCTTTGTTACCCCTGAGAAAGGTGGGAACTCAATCATCCCGAGTACTTTGAGCAGCCTCTCACTTTCACTTTTTTTTTTTAAGAAAAAAACCCATCACTCATTTTTTACATCTCTTCAAATATACATGATTTTATATAACTGCTGAGTTTTACTATTGTTATTTTCATTTCTTCACGATGAAACTCTTACCAAATGGTTTGCTTGCAAAACTTGTCATTAAGCATAGCAGCATAAATAGCTATGGATTAGCGACCTTTGTGGTGTTTTGGGTTTACAGATCCTCTAGAACTTTTTCTTTATTTCATAATCCTTTAAAGTGGTGAAATATGCCAATTCTTTTCCCCCCTAATATGATTTTCTTGCTCAGCCAGCAAGAAAATTTATAAATGGATGAAATCGTGTTACTTAAATAATGATTTCTATCTGAAAGTAATTTTTGTCCTGTTTGTGAAAGAACTGTTCACACAAAAACAAAACCTGTGTCAGTTTAGGATTTCTATTTCAAATCCTGAATGGAATGAGTGGAAATAAAGCCCCAAAGTATTGTGTGTTGTAACTCCTTGTTCTGTTCTAAACATAGAATTCTGAATTATTAAAGGGTGCAAGTTCTGGCACAAATAGTTTTCTTCTTCCTTTTAATAATTGCCTGTCTTAGCCAGACATGATGACAATGAACTTTGATCCTTACCATTGTATTTATAAATCTACAAGCCAAATCCAGTCAAACAGTTTCAGAACTGGTGAAAATAAGTTGGTGCTTGCTAGATATACATAGATTTATTACAAGAATATAAAAATTTGAATACATTTTGTGTTGTCTCATGTGAAGGAGATTTTGAGTGTTAGAAATCTGGAAGATTAACCTTGTGGCTGCCTTCTTATCAACAGTACATTAGAAAACCACCAGTACTTATTCAATAATGAGAGTAGAATTTGCCAAATAGCATGTAATCCCTGGTGTCAACATGCTTCTTTTAAATATTTGCAGTAAACTATTTCTTCATAATAGCTTGTATATTATATACA
>NW_016693490.1:0-1644 GCF_001604755.1 Lepidothrix coronata | reverse complement strand
AAGTAAAATTCCTATCCAGGAAAAGATGGAAAATTAAACCAAACATGTCTGAGTCCTGTTGGTCAAAAAATCTATGAAAAAAATGAACAAAAATGTAAATATAGACAGCAGGGTCATAGTTTCATATATTTTCCCAAATATCTGGAACATATAGTAATAAAAGTACTAGTAATAAGTTTAAAGTTTCAGCAAACGTAGGATGAGAGCTTCAGTATACTTTTGGATACATAGCAGCACTCACCATCCAGTTATAGAAATTCAGAGGAGAAAACACTGACGGGGTGAAGGAACAGGATGATACTTCCAAGGAGTACTAATCTACCTTTCAAGGTTCAGAATGTTTTTCAGTCAGAGGTGGTATTTCTATATTTAATAGTCACTAATGTGTCTTTTCTCCAAGTATTTGTCAAGTTGTCTTTTCAGGTCATGTAAATGTGGCAGTACCCAAACCATCCTGTAGAAAACATCACTCCATAAAGGCAATAGGTAACTTAGGAAACTGTCTTCTCTTTGCTTACTTTGAGCTTCCTAACTGATGATTTTTCCAAGAAAAAAAGAGAGTGAGCATTTATTCCTTCTAAGTCCCTGCTAAGGAAATCAGAACAAAGAGAATTCACACAACAGAGAAAAGGCTGAATACCTGGGTCCAAAAGCTCAATTGTGAAGAAATTGTAAGGAAATCAAACGTAACATTCATTCATGGCCATATACAGACATTGAAATATCACATCTCATTCTGGGCAATTTAAATAGTCTTGTACAGAGTATAATTTTTAACACAATTTTCTAAGAATGAGACTGAGAATTAATTTAATTGAACTCAGGTTAAATTACTTCAACTGAGATAAGATGAATGTTGATTAACAGAGACAAATGCCAAGTCTGTTAAAGTAATTTAAACTTAACAAGAAAACATTTGTGACATATTTACTGAGGCAAAGTCTCTTGAAACAAGATTACGTGTTATTTTACAATACTGAAGTTTAGGGATGTTCAGGACCTTATATGAGCAGGAATTGCTGACAAAGAATATAGAGCTTAAAGTTAATATTTTGTTAGTGTTCATGAAGTTAGAATCTTAAATTGTACCTACAAAGCCAATCAAGTTAAATTGTGCAGAGTGTTATCCTCTAGTTTTTAAAGTAAAAATGGAATTGCAAACATTGAAACATTAAGTCATCTTAACATCTGTCAAAAGAAATTTGTTTGTTTCACTGGATCTTTAATAACAGTAAAAAAAAGACTTTTTTTAAGGTTGTTGTATCACATACAACAATATTTATTCCTCAGATTGACAAAGCACAGCTCAATCTGCAATAAAATTTAAGCTACTAATACAAGGGAATTACACAAAATTAATAACTACTGAAATTACAAAGATGGTAAAAAGATATATTTTCAGTGTCTCAACCCACTGAGAAAACTACAGAAGAAGAAGGGAGCAGGAGGGAAGGAAAGCAACACAACATAATTGCATTTTACCATGCAGCTAACATATAGACTGCCCAGAGGAAAACTTTCTGAGCTTTAGAAGGCAAAATATGCTCATTTAAACTCTGGCCTTATATTAAAGTTGTGACATTCTTGTCCTATACAACAAAATAAAAACATATCAAATTCCTCTTTATAGGGATGACCTTTTTT
>NW_016693489.1:0-1644 GCF_001604755.1 Lepidothrix coronata | reverse complement strand
CAGGGAAAACAATTCCTTCCCAATATCCCATCTCACCCTGCCCTCTGGCAGTGGGAAGCCATTCCCCCTTGTCCTGTCCCTCCATACCCTTGTAAAGAAGTTTTTAAACAAGTTTGAGGGAAGGAAATTCTTTGTCTTTGCCGAACGTACATGAAGTGTGTGAGGAGACCAACTCACCGAAAGCTTAAAAACACTCAACTCCCTCCGTGAGCTCTGTGGTGATTTTAGTGATAAACGACCGTTTGCTCTTCACAGATACCAAACTACTATAAAATTATAAAGAAACCAATGGATTTGTCCACGGTGAAGAAGAAGCTGCAGAAGAAGCACTCCCAGCACTACCAGACCCCCGAGGATTTCGTGGCAGACGTGCGGTTGATCTTCAAGAACTGTGACCGGTTTAATGAAGTATGTTAACTTCCAATCTCAGCACTCGGCTCTTTTTAGATTAAAGATTGATTTCAACATGCTTGTGCAGCCTCTCCACTTCAAGGCTCTGCTTCCAGTCTTAACTTCTGCTTTTGGAGCAGATGCCGAAGCAGGCACTTAAAAGCCAAACCAAACAAAGGCAACTGCAGAAATATTTCTCCTTTTTAGTTAAATTGGGAGTTCAGGCTTTCACAGAGGGAACTCCTAAAGTGCTTTCACTGGTATGGATCTCTGACTGAGGGGCAGGGTGACCTCGTTACTGTGTGAAGAGCTTAGAAAGTGTGGTAATAAAGACAAACAAAGTCCTTAAAAACTGTTTCAAACTGTACCGATAATTGTTTTACACTCGTGAAATGTGGTAAATTCTATGGAGGAGCTTCCTCTACTGAGAAGTGCCTTTCTGAAGAATATTCTGGTTCTAGTACCTCACAGAGGCTGAATACAGAAAAGCTTTAAGGTTGTTATTGCCAGTATTGACCTTACTGCTTTAGCTCATGGGTAGTTGGGCTCTCACAAAAAACAGTTCTCAATGGATAGCTTGGGTATGGAGTCTTATCTTTTACTAATTTTGCAATGATCCCATCTCATAATGAAATATTTGTACCTTGCATGTGAAATGTGACTTGGGGAGATGAATTACCTGAGTGTTACTGCTACTGGGGCAATGGAAAAATAATCTGAATATTAAAAAAAAAATGGTGATACTGTGGTGAGACAGAGTAGGAGCTCAGAGGGTTCCTAATTTCTGACAAAAGGCATCACAGGGAGTGGCTTTCTTCTGATCTTAGAAATGCATAAACAGGCCAATATTTCTCTGTAAACTGGAACCTGAATTTGCAGTGTTTGGGCTGCACTTCTTGCTCCGTGCAGAAGTAAATTGAAGGGACTGCACAGAGCTGCAATTAAAATCCCACTAGTGAAAATCAAGGTTAATGATGTGATGCTGTAAATGCTCACAAGCATTTGGGACTTTGTCAGCCCCAACTCCTTTATGTCTCTGCATTAGATGGAGGTTCATGAGCACTGGGGGAAAAAGTTGAAATTATGTGAACTTCTCAATCAAGGGAATTAATGAAGCAGCTACTGTAGGGTAAAACAAGCTGCAGCTCTCAGGGACCAGAGTAAAACAAAGGAGGAAGGGACTGAGGGATGTGGTGGTTTTTTTCTTATTTTTCTTTCTTAAAAAAAAAAAAAAAAAAAAAAAATCAGAGGGGC
>NW_016693488.1:0-1645 GCF_001604755.1 Lepidothrix coronata | reverse complement strand
CTGGGAGTGGGGGGAGCCCAGACTGGGACCAGTTTTGGGGTCCTTGAGGGGGTGGAGGGTGGTGGGACCTGATAATGGGACCAGTTCTGGGGTGTCCTGGGGACTGGGAATGGTGGGATCCCAGACTGGGACCAGTTTTGGGGTCCTTGAGGGGGTGGGGGGTGGTGGGACCTGATACTGGGACCAGTTCTGGGGTGTCCTGGGTGCTGGGAGTGGGGGGCCCCCGTTATGGGACCAGTTTTGGGGTCCCCAGGGGGTGGGGAGGGTGGTGGGTCCCCAGACCGGGACCAGTTCTGGGGTGTCCTGGGTGCTGGGAGTGGTGAGATCCCACACTGGGACCAGTTCTGGGGTGTCCTGGGGACTGGGAATGGCGGGATCCCAGACTGGGACCAGTTCTGGGGTCCCACGGCGGGATTTGGACGATGGGGGAGGGGCGCGGGGGGCCAATTTTGGGGGGTCCCGCCAATGGGACGGCCCCTCCCGCCCCTCCCCCCGCAGGAGCCGCGACCCCCGGCTCTACTCGGTGCTCCTGGGGGTGCGGGAGCTGTCGGGGCCCCCCGGGGTGGGCGTGGCCGTGCCCTTGGCCGAGCTCCTCCCCCACCCGGCCTACGCGGGCGAGGCCACGAGCGGGGACATCGCCCTGGGCCGCCTGGCCCGGCCCGTCGCCTTCGGCCCCACCGTGCGCCCCGTCTGCCTCCCCTCCCCCACCCTCACCTTCCCGCCCGGCACCCGCTGCGTCGCCACCGGCTGGGGGGACGTCGGAGAGGGAGGTGAGGGGGCAACTGGGGGCCACTGGGGGGCAGCTGGGGGCAACTGGGGGCGAGGAGGGTCAACTGGGGGCGAGGAGGGTCAACTGGGGGCGATGGAACCCAACTGGGGGCGATGGAACCCAACTGGGGTCAACTGGGGTCAAGGGAGGTCAATGGAGCCCAACTGGGGTCAAGGGAGGTCAATGGGATCCAACTGGGGTCAACTGGGGTCAAGGAGGGTCAACTGGGGGCGATGGAACCCAACTGGGGTCAACTGGGGTCAAGGAGGGTCAAGGGAGGTCAGTGGAGCCCAACTGGGGTCAAGGGAGGGCAATGGGATCCAACTGGGGTCAACTGGGGGCAATGGAACCCAACTGGGGTCAAGGGAGGTCAAGGGGGACCAATCGGGGTCAACGGGGGTCAAGGGGGGTCAGCTGGGGTCAATGGGACCCAACTGGGGTCAAGGGGGGGTCAAGGCCACCCAAGGGGGATCAAGGACACCCAACTGGGGTCAAAAGGGTCAATGGGACCCAAGTGGGCTCAAGGGCACCCAACTGGGGTCAACTGAGGTCAAGGAGGGTCAACTGGGGTCAAGGGAGGTCAAGGGGGACCAATCGGGGTCAACTGGGGTCAAGGGGGGTCAAGGGGGGTCAATGTCACCCAACTGGGGTCAACTGAGGTCAAGGGGGGGGTCAATGGGACCCAACTGGGATCAAGGGGGGTCAAGGCCACCCAAGGGAGTCAACCACAGTCAACGGGACCCAACCACGGTCAACGGGACCCAACTGGGGTCAAGGGGGGTCAAGGCCACCCAAGGGGGGTCAAGGCCACCCAACTGGGGTCAAAAGGGGTCAATGGGACCCAACCGGGGTCAAGGGGGGGGTCAAGGCCACCCA
>NW_016693487.1:0-1645 GCF_001604755.1 Lepidothrix coronata | reverse complement strand
GGCATACCATAGTGGCAATTAACCTAGTATCTCCAGCATCCAAGAGCTCTTCAAACTGCTATTTCCCCTCCAAAACTGGTGCTCTCCTCTTTAATGAGGGGAATCATTAAACCAGTCCTCTGCAGCGCTATGGGGAGTTCAATCTTAGATTTTAAGTTGAGGCATGATCTGTAGAGTTTACTTTTAAAAAGGAAATTAATTCAATCAGCCCAGGTAAGCACATAGAGATTAGATCAAAACATAAATATTATGACTACTTAGAGATACCTTAAAGATAAGTAATGCATAGAACCATATAAAATGAAATGGATGAAAACAGAAGATATACAGAAATTATATTTTGACTTTTAGTTTGGCTTCTAGTCTTGTTGCATAGTCCAGTTGGTTCAGTAATCATTCAGAGGTCTGATGTCTCCTTCATCAGAACATACTTAGCAATGCCCATATGAATGCCCATCTGTGTGCGTTTGTTCAGCAGTGCCACTTTTTTTGACAAATCACATGAATTTTAAAAATACAAGTTGAAACTGATGGGTTTGGTATCACTAGGCCCTTTGCCTGTGCATCAACTGTTACAGCTACATCATAGAAGAAAATTTTTCAGTTGCAGAAGCACACTTCTGGTGTCCCCAGATCCGCTTCATGTTAATGTAAGGACTGCACAAGAGTCAGGAGGCTGGACTTGGCAAGGGAAGGTAGTAAGATTTGATGGTAAGATATATAGGCTAATTGAAAAATACTTCAGGGTATATACTGGTCTTCAGAGAACACTGACATCTGAGAATTGTAGCAAGTTAATTGTCATCTGCTTGTCCACCCTCTATCAGGCTGAGTTCTTTTTCGTGGGATTTCAAGAAAATATTTCCTTAGGCTGTGAAAATGCAATTGTAGCATATGATAAAATAATATGCATGGTGTTTTGATGTTGAATTGTAATGGGACATGCAACTTCCATCAGGGCTGGCCTGAGACTTCTTAGCCAAATGGACTAATTTTACCTTCCTTTGGATAAGGATCAAAAGTCTTACTGCTGCTACTATAGAAAGGAAAAAGGATTAAAATTGGAACAGAAAGACCAGAGAAAAAACTGTGAAGATCCTTGAAGGATAGACTTACTATTACTGTACTATTGCATAGAAGAGCAAAAGAAGAAAAGGTTGTCAACTACCATTTCCTGGAGAACCTATGTGTCTCTTTTTCCACAGGATTAGCCACTGCACTACATACTGTGTTTTTATTTTCCGTGACAAAGAAAAATAAAAAGCCAGAATTACTTTTTCCCTTTGCATGCCACCCTAGGCAGATAGCTCCTTTTTCATAAACGTGGAATGTGCATTGTTTTGTTCTAACTGAAGAAATCCTTTTTAATATGAAGGAATAGGTGATTTTTAAATCATCATCTTATCTAGGAGGGTCTAGGATCATAGAATTGTCATATACTCACATGTACACATCTGACTAGACTTCTTCAGGGGCAGGACCACATTCCATAATGTACAGTACATTTATTTCCTAGAAAACAAAAACTACTGGGACCAGCTTGAGCTGTTGTAGCCTAGAAAACAAACTTTTGCCAACTAAGATATTTTTACTGTGAAATGGGGCTCATTCTTATTGCCAGGTGATCTCCAGCTCCTTCCTTTAC
>NW_016693486.1:0-1645 GCF_001604755.1 Lepidothrix coronata | reverse complement strand
CTCTTGCGAGGAGTAAGATGATAATGGAGGTTTGGTTTTGGGAAGACCCATCTTTCTCCACAGTTTCATTTTAAAACGTGGTGTTGCACAGGGGGAGAATTACAGATGTCAGGCAGAGATCCAGTGCAGCCCAAAACACTGCACTCAGCAGGCAATGCCCAGCTCATCCCTCGCATTTAGAGACTTTTGTTTACAGAAAACTGAGCGTGGCTTTTATTTATTATTAAATACTGAATCAGCCAGAGGAATAACAGAGAGCCCTGGTGCTGCTGCCGCCTCTGTTTTCCAGAACTGGTGTCCCCAGTTCCCATCTGAGTGGAAGTGTTCTCAGGTGCCACACTGATCTTAAGCCCAGAATATTTGCAGTGAAGAGTGAGATCCAAAATAAAAAGATGGAAGTGCTTCAAATTGGAATCTAAATTTTGTGTTGGCTTGTAAATGATCCCCAAAAAGTTGGGTAGCACTGTGCTCCAGTGAATGCAAGCATGCAAGGAACAGGATTATAGCCTGGAATAAAGTCTGTGCTCTGTTTCCCAAGAATTATTTACACTGTCTTTGAGGGAAGGAAACCCATCCTACAAGGTCCAGGAGCACACTGGGCCCTTCACTGTACTGAACAAACGTCCTAATCTCTAGGGAATTTCTGATCCTGGTCTGAAATCCTGATTTCTGATCCTGAGATCAGCCCCTGATCCCGAGGGCTGGTCAAAAGATCAGCTGCTCCTTAGATCTTGGTCTGGACTTACATGTGAGTTGGGCACAAGTTGCTGAACCCTGGTAGGATGGGGACAGGGATTTGCAGATGTGTCAGTGGGCACAAATCTGGGCTACTGGGAAACTTGCTTTAAAAATCACATCCAATGCAAAATTTCAGGAGGCCTCCAGTGTCCGGTGACCCGTAATTCTTTCAAAAACCCCTTAATTTTGGATCTTACTAAATGAGCACATCATCCAGAGCAAAGTATTTAGCCATGTTTCCAGATTGGGATTGATTTTCCAGCGTGGTAGATTCAGTGTCTGAAATTTCCAATAGCTCTGCTGTCATTTCATTTCAAGACCTTAAAGTTAGAAGTCATTTTAATATTTGTTTATTAGTGCCTCTCTTTAGGTTCTGATTTTCATTATTATACCTGTACTGGCATAAATAAATCATCCTTAATCCCTTAACTGGATGGTCTGACAGCATTTAAAAAGTTGTATAAAATCAACTGATTGCATTTGCTCCTAATTATTTGGACTCACACGGCAACATTTGAACGGACGGGTTCGTTTTTGCCTCGTTTCAGGCGAAGCGATTTAAACTGAATTATGCAACGTATGGAAAACAGCCCGACAACAGGTAAGTGCTCAGTATTTAAATACCCATTTTGCTTGTTTTATGTCCCTTGCAAAGAGTATTCAAAATATGTAAGCCCATGAGTTCATCAGTGCCACTGTGGAGGCTGTGCCAGTTTTGTGCTTTGCCTTGTGTGTGATTTATCCAGTGTCTTTAAAGGTATTCAAACTTTGTAGCCTCAGAGTATCTAATTAGTGTATTGTAATTTAAGATCTTCTTGCCATGTTAGAAATCCAGAGATGCCCTGTAAGAAGTAAGCAATTATCTTTAAATAAAAAGCAGTATTGAGTAGATTGGTTGTGCTGCTTG
>NW_016693485.1:0-1645 GCF_001604755.1 Lepidothrix coronata | reverse complement strand
GGACTCACTGAGGCTCTACTGATTAGTGAAGATGAATATAGTTAATTTTGTAGCGTTATTTCCTTATTCAAAATAGTGCCTTTAAGCATCAAACATTGATATGATATGCTATAAGGATTTCCCCAGTGGAAAAAGCAAATTATCTTGTTTAAGTAAACTTGTCTGTATAACTTGAATTTGAGGCTTAACTGACACAGCCAGTCTTCTGACAGTCCTTTGCACTGGAAGAAAGTTTGACACAAAGACTGGGATTTGTTGTGCCACTATTGAAAAGAGGAGCTTAAGGTATGCTTGAAAATGGCATCTTCAAAGGGAAGTCCAGAAGCAGTTTGAATGCAGTAGAGCTTCTTTTGTGAAAATTTTTATTTACTATAATTAAAACTAGTTTAGGCTTAGACCTCTTCCACAGGCAATTCTGACATTAAATAAATTAATATAAAATCATTCTGATGTAGAAATTCCTCAGGAAATTAAAATTCTAAAGAAATTTGTTTCCAAGCTATTATTATATGGATTTTAAAAGAGTTGGCTTACTGCTGTCATGTCAATAAACAAAACTGCTTCGTGCCAACTTTACTATCTTGATTAATTTTGCTTCGACTTTTTATCAAATTAATGTCTCAAATATCATATTTTTTCAATATTATGTTTATATATTATCTAATTATTTAATACAAAATACAGTGGATAATGCATACAAAAGCTATTATCAAGCAATAACATCAAAAGTATTTTATTAAATTCAGCATTTCTACAAGATCACAACAAAGCTAGACAGGTGAGATAGTTACATCATTGAAAACTGAACTTTGAAGTTGCAAGTTGTCACTCAATGTCTTAATCCCCATAAAGCCGAATTTTTTGCCACTTTGCAGGCCAGGCCTTTGGCTCACTTACACGGCTAACACTGCCCTGATTATTAGCACTGTGAGAAAAATCCTTTGTAGAGATTTTACTTCTGGTCACTCACAGATGACCAAATTCTTCTAGTCATAGTATACTATGTCCAGTGTGCCAGGGCTATAAAAATGTATGGATAGAAACGCTAAACAATTCATTCAAAAGACCAGGTTTTCTTCAGAATGTGGGGTTTACATCAACGTCATCCTGTTCATTTTGACAGAGATTTCTGATTAAGACACAGAAGAGTGGAGAGGCTTGAGACCATAAATTTGATTACAATATGGCCAGGCACCTGCTGAAATAAAGGTGTTCGCTGTGATTTCAGTAGTAATTTTTTGGTCAGGTTTTTTAGCTACTAGAAACTGCTTTTGAAGTCAAATCCATGGAAAAAGTATTTGTTTCACAGAAAGTGCTTGCTCCTGAGTCCCACAGGGACTGTCAGCACCGAATGAAGATCTCCAGGAGCTCAGCACTGAAGGTGATCATTGTTTATATAAATGGTATACCTGTAGTATTACTGCACATGGATCCACTCATCTTGCTTCAAAGAACTTACAAGAGGTACTAGAAAAACATATGGATGATAACTTTGGCAATGCTCTTATACATAGGTAGTCCATGTACCTATTCTAAGATCTGAAAGCCCATACCTGAGGTAGGAGGACCCCATATATACACGTGTATCTATATTTTATACAGGTAATGTTATGCTTATATGAAAACTTATTTTCATTTTTCCATG
>NW_016693484.1:0-1646 GCF_001604755.1 Lepidothrix coronata | reverse complement strand
TCTCTTTTTTTTTCTCTCAGTCAGCTGAGAGAGTTGTGGAGTGCTCACCAGTATATAATTATCCAAACATTGCTTTGTATGGGGGTTTTGAGATCTCTTCACTTAAACCAATGCATATTTTTATTCTTCACATCCTTCCTTTGATCAGGAAGAAAACTCTGCAGAAAGTCTGTTTTCTCATTTAGACCTCCAAAGAACAGAGCAAGATAAAATAAAGTAACAAAAAAAGCCTCCTAAATACGATTTTTTATTTTTCATTTCTTGAGCTCAGAGGAAGGCAGTGACTGCCTCCTGCCACCGCTCAGGCATTTCAAATTTTCTGACTCCTGAGTAAAGTAGCTGTTGATTCATGCACTGGATTCATCTTCCCTCCACCATTTTAATCTACCTGGTCCTGGTACTCTCTACTCATCTGTAGAATTGATTGTAACATTCAAAAAGTTTTAGTTATCCAAAAGGTGGGGATAATTTTAAATTTCCATTTTCTCATGTAATGAGTTTCACTATTCTAGTAAGAAATTTTTTTATGTGAGGACATTTTGCAGTAACTTTGCAATCATTCGTCACAGCTGCAAAAGGTTCCAAAAAACTACAGGGGAGCAGGACCTTTTGCATCAGAAATTCAAAATATCAGATCTTCTCCTGTCACTATTCATATACTAATGGAGCAAAAGCAATGGCATAAAGAAGAGATTAAAATTAACAGTGATTAATATCATATGAGGACAATGTTGGTGCCACATGTCTTTACAAAGCAGCAGCAAAAAAATGTGTTAATGTTCTCCTAAAGAGAAAGCTTAAATTTCTCTTGCATTTTCCAGGAACAGTGCCTAATGATGGAAGAAATTTTAGCCCAGTTAGCTAAATGGGACAAAATTCCCAGACCTGATAAGATAGTAACTTTCTGATGAGCTGCCAGACATATATGAAGAATGAAGTTCCCATCTTCCCCCAACAGATTTATCACAACTTATTCATTTGTATGAAAACTTCAAAGTGCCTCACCTTCTGCAGGACTTTACCTCCAATTATTCAGCTCGAGCTAATAACTCAACCTTATTTTATTTTTCACTGTAAAAAGAAGGGCAAAGACAAAGAAGAGAAACTCCTAGAATTTATGAACTGAGAACAGTGGCAGGAATGATATTTGCTGGGATTCTACAATCCTTTGTCAGCTTAATAGCTTTTAGAGGACTTTCCAGCCATAAGGTTTATCTAACTTCCTCTGGAGATGGAGCTGGCCATGAATTGTTCCCAAGGAGGAGAATTAGGGATATTTGTTCTTTAAATATGCCTTATAATTGTGTTTGATGTTGTCCAATGCTTGATACTGCATAGATATTAATTAAGTGTAAAAAACTATTTTCTCTACTTTGTTCAGTGAAAAAAAAAAATCAACCCTGGTAGGTTTCACAATCAAAACTATAATCTTTCTCAAGCATGCAAATTAACAATTAGAACATCTCAACAATGGAATTCTGCTAATCCCTCCACAGGAGAAAATTGCTTATCTGCCTACAGCACCAATTAACCAAACAAAAGCTGTTTAAAGCAGAAAAACAGACAGAAAATTTACTAGGATGGAATTATTTTACATCCCAGATAGACAAATTCTCCCACTGTGGAGCTGGATTTAGGGACGGGGG
>NW_016693483.1:0-1647 GCF_001604755.1 Lepidothrix coronata | reverse complement strand
CAGGCTCGAAGGGTCAATGACCTTTCCCAAATCTTCGCTCGCGAAGACTGGCCATTATTTCAGGTTGCTGCAACCTGGCCTTGGACACTTCCAGGGATGGGGCAGCCACAGCTTCTCTGGGAATTCCATCCCAGCCCCTCCCCACCCTCACAGGGAAGATTTTCGTTATGGCATTAAAACAAATAAACAAACAAACACCCCAAAACCCAGTTATTTTAACATTAGGTCGGAAATATTTTGGGAATATAGTTTGGGAATACATATATATATATACACACACATACATATATATATATATATATACACATATACATATATATACATATATATACATATATACACATATATATACATATATATATATATTTTATTTTTTTTGGGGGGGGAATAGTTTCAGCATCCTCATTCACTTGAGGAATATCCAATATCACCATGCCACCGGTGCCCTGGAGATGGGTAAAATCTGCTTTTATTCCTCCACACCAAATTCTAATATTAAAAAAAAAAAAAGCTGAATTTCGAAGTTTGCCCTGCAAATGTTTCCCAACGGTTCAAAACTGCCCAAGTCTGCCTTCCTTTTTACCTGCCATCATTCCTGTTTCACAGCTCCTGTAACACACACAACCAGATTTTCACCTGAAGCATCTTTTGTGAGAAGAAGAAAAACCAGCCAAACAGAACTACCTGACCCTCTCTTAGTGATTTACTGGTTTTTGTAATCAAAGCTAAATGCAATTAAAATCAACATGTTCCTGCATTTAAAAAAAACCAACAAAACTCAACCTTTTAATGAGTGTTAAATGCCACTCCAGGATTTGATACAAAAGCCCCAAAGTGGATGGTTTTCAATTCTTAAATGGGATCTGGGTTATTTTTCAGGCACGAGGACTCCAGAACCACCAGGGAGCTGTGAGGAGCTGGAGCTCGGACACCTGAAGGGGTTTTAAATCATTAATAATAATTTTAAATCATTAATAATCATTTTAAATCATTAATAATACCTGCCAACGCTTCACCTCCAAGTTTTTAGAGTGCTTGGATTCAAATTAATCGTTGGGGAGGGGAGGAAAATGAACATCTGCCAGCTGGAAGTGTCCTTGGGGACAGGCAGCTGGTCCCAGCAGAATTCCAAGCACTCAATAATCCACAATTCCCAGAGGGAGGGGGTTGGAATTTGCCACCTCCCATGAGCAGCAGGAGGGGGGATGTTCTGCCAGTTATTCACCTGAGTTATTCACTTTATTTAACTCCAGGTCTTCAAGGAGTATTTCCACTGAAATGTCTCCTAAAGCTTTTGATCTCAGGCTCTTACACCATTTTTTGGGGGTGGGGGGGAAACCCATTTATCACCTCAAGATCCTGTATTTGCTGGGATTCCAGGGTGTGATCTCTGCTGAGAGATGTGTTGAACATCTCAGCTCCTGTCCCTGAGACATCCCTTCTCCCACAGAGGCTGCCCAGCCAGGATTTATCCTTCCCATCCCATTCCCAGCCACGATTTATCCTTCCCATCCCATTCCCAGCCAGGATTTATCCTTCCCATCCCATTCCCAGCCAGGATTTATCCTTCCCATCCCATTCCCAGCCAGGATTTATCCTTCCCATCCCACTCCCAGCCAGGATTTATCCTTCCCATCCCATTCCCAG
>NW_016693482.1:0-1647 GCF_001604755.1 Lepidothrix coronata | reverse complement strand
TATTGACAGCTGAGCTGTAAAGTTCTAGACAAACCACAGAAAATGATAATCTATGAGGTTCATTTGCTAAAACAGTTTATTAACAGCAGCAGCCTGGATATCAATGCTATTCATTACTTCAGATCCATCAAAAATAATCTTTAAGGAAATATTTCTTTTTATCAGAACTCATTAAAGACTATAGAAGGAAAAAGCACAGGATTACAGCCTGCTGGACATCCCCAAGGTTTTCTTTATAAATAGGGGTTTAATTACTTCAGCAAATTTGGAAGTGATAACTATGCTTCAGTTATTCAAGTAAAAATACACCTGTTACTCAAACAAGGTATGGACCAGTACCTGCTAAAGCTTGTTGTAATTCCCCTTTCCATATTAACTGGGCATTTGTGCACTCATCTGATTTAACTTTAAATACCTCCAATAACTCAGGTTGAGCTGGTTGTCTAAATTTTCTATCTAACCAACTAAGAGAACTAGGTAGTTCTAGGATTCCTTAGATGTTTCAATGAACTGAGAAGTCACAGAAATTCCCATTTCCCCTCAAAAAACACATAAGAGGATTTGAGGTTGAGTAGCACAAAGAAAGGTATATTTGAACAGTATTTATGTCCAGTTGTATTTTAGCCTATGTCAATTTCTCAGATGTTTCAGATCACTCTATGTCAGGGTCCATTCTCTCCATCATTTCCCACTAAATCTGTCAGTATTAAGAAATTATTAGTAGTGATCACACAATTTCTTCAATCCACTGATAAAGTTTTACTAATGTACTGCAAGAGGATCATACAAAGACCCAGAACCACAACCATGATTACTTGACAACACCCGTTTTTATTGTACTTCCCTGGAACAGTTAAGAAAGTCTGAATGGTCAGTTGCTGAGGTTTACGGGAATTTCTCTTCCATAACATCAGTGGACCAAAGTTCTTACCAGAGACTACAGGAGTCTCAGCAACTGAGGGGACCTAGCTGAGAAAAAGAGATCAACCCCCTGGCTGAGACCTGTCCTGTCACTAAAGCTGATTTTCTGTCTTGCAGGATGCTCCAAGCACACTCTGTCCACAGAGAGGAACTTCAGATGTAGAAAGAGAGACACATGGTAGCAGTGGAAATATTTAACTATTATAGACATAGGTAATTAATTTTGTGACATCTGAGAGGTCACAGGTTAACTTACCTGCTAGATGTAAAGGTTACACAGGTCTCCTAATGTGTCTAGAAAGCTGGGGTGTGAAGTGGAAGACTCAGTAGGCATACTTTGTGTTGATATCAGGGACGCAGAAAAGCGCAGGAGTGATGCTCTGGTGGTTTGCTCGTGCCTTCAGGGCAAGGAAACTCAAGTCCAGGATTTCCATGGAAAACCACTAGGTTCATATATAAAACCTGAGATACTGGTAGAGATTTACAGCCTCACTATGTGGATGATACTGTAGTGTAGAGAGGAAGGATTTTGGCAAAGCAGGAAGCAGGGAACCTCCTAATACAAGAGAAACCTGGATAGAACCATCAGGCTACACTTTAGTAATAATGGAGCCAAGCTGCTGGCACTAGAAAGTAAGAGGGTCACAGAACACCAACACCAGCAAGAAATTCCATAATAAGCACAAAAAAACTAGACAGAAAGGTGAAAGAGGAGCTCTAACGTAC
>NW_016693480.1:0-1648 GCF_001604755.1 Lepidothrix coronata | reverse complement strand
GTGCGCTGAACTGAACCCACCCTTTAATCCTGAGGTTCATCTGCCGGGGCCAAGCAAGCTTGGACAGTGGCAGTGAGGGTCTCAGAACGTAGGTTTGTTTAGAGTGACAACAATAAAAACCTAGATTATACTAAAGTGAAGAAATACCATGTATTCTATGTTACAAAAACTAGTTTTCAAATAATTTGTTATTGAGATGAGCTCATTTTTTATTGCCACTACTTCTGAAAGCATTTGGAACTGCTTTCTTCCTGAAGTAGTCCCAAATTGAAATTTTTTCGTTTTCCTAAATACTCTGAAAACAATGTATAATTTATACTCTTTGTGATATGGAGGTATGTTTTGTTTGAACACTCAGTCTGATTTTTTGCATTATTTATTGTCTGGGAAAATCTTGTAAACTGAATTTTTTTATTAAATAGGGGAACATGACAAATTAAATTGCCTTTAATGCAGTTTCACATATTGCTGCTAGTCTGTGAACTCAACCCAGTCTAACTCAAATGTCTTTTCATGTTTTGTAAATATAATTGATTAAAACTTAATTTGATATAATAAGATCCATAAAGAAACAGCAACTTTTCAATGGCCCCTTCAATTGTGAATTACAGTTCAAAGTAACATTTTAAAGCAGTAAAGAGAAAAAAAATATAGGCCACAACTTAGTATCTACTTACACAGGACAGAATTAAAAAATTATAGTTTGCCATTTTCATAGTAAAAAATAATTCTAAATCAAGAACAATACCATTTTTTCAAGGATTCATTTTTCAGTATTAAAAATACAGCAAGTATTTATATATGATAGCTTGTGGTCTATCTATAAAGGATTTCTGTGGGTTAAAACATACTGAAGCGTGTTTTGAATTATCGGATATTTCTTTAAAAATACTTATGATAGCTCCACTAGGATTTCACTTTCAATTTTACAGCTGCTCTGAATCTTAACACTGACATCTATTATAAGAGAACTGAATTTCTAAAAAGGGAATTTTATGCATTGCAATGTCACTGGCAAGATTTCACAACAGAGCTAGACACAGTAATGACTTTTCTGTAAAAGAAAAACTGAAAAAATCCAAATGCATCTGAAGGTTTTCAGCCTTTTTAACAGTACTTGCTTGTGTTGATAGACTTTTTGATCATCAGACAATAAAAGGAAACAAGTCAGAGGCCTTTCTTATGCAATTTCTCTACTTGAGAGTAAATGGATTTTGGACGGAACCCTAGTCTTTTTGCATAATTAGTGCCTCATAGCCTTTTCTCTTTCTAACTCCCACTCAATGTTAAAGTATTTTCATATTAACTTGAAGACTATACCTAAAAGCCAGATGATAGCTCCTGCTAAACAAGCTTGAGAAGGTAATAAAAATCACAAAGAAAGAAAAAACAGGAATGATATTCTATTAGGGTTTAATAAAAAGTAGGAGTCAAACAGAAGTAAATAAATTCAGTAATTTTTATCCATCAGACTACTAGAATTAAACTTCATGCTTTCTAATTACTGGATGGAATTCCTGAGCCACTGAAATCAGAGTCCAGCAAAAATTTAAATGGCTATTTCAGTCAATAAAAAACATTTGCATGATCACATGCAACAGTTGTATTAAAGAATTATTATTTTCTAGTTCCGGGTTCTTCTGCTTGG
>NW_016693479.1:0-1649 GCF_001604755.1 Lepidothrix coronata | reverse complement strand
AGAAAAATCTAGTGCTACACTGATGGTTAGTCAAAAATCAATGCTTAAAAATTGCTCCTACTTTCAACTTTGAGCTAGGGGACTATGGGAGCTATTTTGGCTTTCAGTATTGAGTAAAATTCATGTGTGTCAGATATGGCTGATATTTTTCACTACCTACAACATGATCAAAATTATTTTACCTTTTCTTTTGGTAAATTGAGATATTATTCTGGTCCCCATTTCTGCCCGTATTTCATAACTAGACCAGAATAGACATCCAAGACAGAGCACCTATTTTTTTTTACTTACCAGGTAGCCAAGCAGTCTCAGATACTTGAATTCAGTGGGAGTAGAGCTGCCAAACACTATTTTTGATCTTAGCTATTGGACCTTATTTTAACTAATATATTACATAATAATTTGAGAATAAAGACAACGTCTCCTCATCTCACTGGGATGTTTCATTACAACCCATTTTTCAGATGTAGAAAGGGTGTCCCTGTGAACCTGAGCCTTTTCCTTAATGCCACAAAATGTGTCACTGGAAAAACTTCACACGAAACCTTAGCAATGTCTGCTCTTGTTTTAAGCCCACACCAAACCATTTAATTTAAGTAAGATTTACCTCCCCCACCTGCAATGTCATTTCTGGCACTGTACATGAGGAAATTTAACAATATCGAGTGGCCTGAGTTATGATAATGAAAGATGGTTGCTAAGAAGAAGCATGATGATAGCCAAGAAATTAATATTACAGAGATGAAAATCTTCTTATAGACCCAAAATAATAGATGTTCTGTATCAATATATGACTAATCAGCACTCAAGGATTTATCTTTCAAATTACAGAACATGGTGGAGACATTTAATGCAATATGGTCTCCCTTCAGAGAGATACAGTATGTGACTAAATATCTCCAGTGAGTAATATTCACACTTACTCAAGTACTGTAAATATATCCCTGATAAATCTGGAGAGCGAATTCTTGTAAATTCTTGTTTAACACTGCAAGGAAGCTTAATAACTTTCCAATCTATCAACATGTTTTAATTTCCTACTGTGCAGTTTTCTAACTGAAACAAGGCATTTAATAGAAGAGATTCAAAACTAATGGATAATGGACCATCATGTTCTAGAAAACCTTGGTACCAAATGTGACACTGGGCTTGGGCAGGACGTTTCCAAATGGGAATGTTTCATTGCTGCTATGCCTAATCACGCATACATTTTTTTCATGTAACATTAAGTGCATGTGCAACGTGCAGATTAAAATAAGAAATCCTTTCTACTAATAAGTAGAAATGGTTAAAACCTGATAGATGGTTGCAGCCAGGTGGTTACATCAGCAAGTGACGTGTGTACTTACACGAACTTTCTAAGGTCCAGAATGCAGGTGGAGTAGAACACTCAGTAAAAATCATGCCACACTTAACAAAACCAACTTGTTTGTAGGTGGGATTTAATAATGCCAACCTACATGTATTTTACAGGGCTTGGAAGGGTGCAGATTGGTTGATTAGTAAAGCAGATTTATCTGATGTTCCAAGCCCCTCGTTTTGTATTTTTTGCCCCACATTTTGAGCACGTACCTGGGGTGCCTGGCAAGGGTGTTTCTCCTCAACAAATTAAATCCAACAACTCACCAACATATATAATATTCTATTAT
>NW_016693478.1:0-1650 GCF_001604755.1 Lepidothrix coronata | reverse complement strand
GCGACGCCCCCGGTTTTGTATCTCGGGCTGTCCCGGTTCTGTAGCGACAGGAAATAAACGCGATGAGTTTTTTCTTCAGTGCGGCCCCAAAACGGGCCCCGGGAAGGGAGGGGAGGGGGCGGCCAACGGGGAACCCGGGGGGGCACCGGGCGGAACGTTCGTGTCGGGGCGCGTTTCCGGGCGGGGCAGCCGGGAGGGACGGACCGCGCGCGGCGGAGCCTTGTGGGGACGGACCACTTCCGGCGGAAGTGGCGGCGGGAACGGGCGCGGGAACCGGGATCGCGATGGACCCGGACCCTGATCCCGGCCCCGACACGGGCCCGGTGACGGGCTCAGGCCCCGGCCTGGCCCCGGTCACGGACCCGGTCACGGACCCGGTCACGGACCCCGACGTGCAGCCGCTGCCCCGGGGCGGGTTCCGCTGCCGCCTGTGCCAGATCACCGCGGCCAACCGTGAGTGGGGGCCCGGGGGGGCTCCGGGACCGCCGGGACGGGGCTGGGGGGGCTCCCGGTTAACGAGGCTGGGGGGGTTCACCGTTCCCGTGACCCCCCCGGTGCCCCCCCAGGCCCGAGCCTCGTGTCCCACCTGTCCGGGAAGCGGCACCGGCGGCTCCGGTCGCTCCGGGCCGAGCGCCGGGAGCAGGAGCTGCGGAGCCTCTTCGTGAGCGGCTTCGCCCGCGGCACCGACCCCGCCGAGCTGCGGCGGCACTTCGGGACCTTCGGGGCCGTCACGGGGGTCGTCATGGACAAGGACAAGGTGGGGGCACGGGGGGGCTCCGGGATCCCCCCCCGGGAAGGGGGACCGGGGGTGGGGGATGTCCCTGTCCCGGGGGGTCCTGGGGGAGCGTTCCAATCTCGGGGGAGCCCCCGGGGGGAAGGTCCTGGTCCCGGGGGGGTCCCAAGGGGTGTCCCAGCCCCAGGGGGGGTCCCAGCCCCAGGGGAGTCCCAGCCCCAAGGGGGGTCCCAGGGGGTGTCCCAGACCCAGGGGTGTCCCGGGGGGTGTCCCAAGCCCGGGGTGTCCCAAGGGGTGTCCCAGCCCCGGGGGGGTCCCAGGGGGTGTCCCAGCCCCAGGGGTGTCCCGGGGGGTGTCCCAGCCCCAGGGGGGGGGTCCTGGGGGGGGTCCCAGCCCCAGGGAGGGTCCCAGGGGGTGTCCCAACCCCAGAGGTGTCCCGGGGGGTGTCCCAGCCCCAGGGGGGGTCCCAGGGGGGGTCCCAAGCCCGGGGTGTCCCAAGGGGTGTCCCAGCCCCACGGGTGTCCCGGGGGGGGGTCCCAGCCCCAGAGGTGTCCCGGGGGGGGGTCCCAGCCCCGGAGTGACCCCCGTTTGCCCGCCCAGGGCGCCTTCGCCATCGTGGAGCTGTCGGAGCCCTCGGAGCGGCAGCGGGCCCTGGAGCACCCCCGGCACTGCCTGGGGGGGCGGCGGCTCCGGGTCCGGCCCCGGGAGCACAAAACCTTCCCCCGGCCCCCCCCGCGGGCCCGCGGCCCCCCCGAGCCCCCCCAGGCCCGGGGGCTGCAGGAGGCGCTGGGCCAGGCCCCGGACGTGAGTGGGGGGCACGGGGAGGGGGGGGGACACACTGGGGCTGTTCCGGGGCGTTGGGGAGGTTTGGGGGGTCCTGGAGGGGAATCCCGAAGCTGTGCTGAGGGTTTGGGGCT
>NW_016693477.1:0-1652 GCF_001604755.1 Lepidothrix coronata | reverse complement strand
GTGACATTTCTCTCCTACAGCCATCCAGTATATATGAGGATTATTATTCCCTTTTTCTCCTCTCTTCCACTGAAAAACAGATAGTGTCTGACAGTTAATGAGGGGGACTCTAATCTGACAGCACTATGAAAGCTGCTGACAGAAAAGATCTTGATAATGGCATAAGAAATTCTTTCTATCTCAGGCTACCATTAAGGTACCTGTCTGCAGCTGGGAAGCCAGGACATTCTCCTATAATAGAAGCTTGTTAGATATGAATCCTCTTGTACTTCTGCAACCTGTTTAAGAGGAAAACCCAAAACAGCTGTAGGGAAAATGAGGAAATAAAGGCATTCAAAATATAGGGGCTTACTTAGATTAAATACCTAAATGGGAGTTTGTTCCCATTATTCTGTGCTGAACAATTAAGGTGGATTTTGCTTTCAGTTACAGCATTATCCCAGAGTTACTTTGAGTAATACTCTGCATACATACATATATAGAAATAGAGATTTCACTGTGGGAGGTACTGTATATCATGTGGGACTTTCTGAAGTGGAGAAATTGCTGTGCAAATTTACATGGTGGACTGCCTATGATTTTGCATAGTACAAGCTGTTCTGGATTGCCTGCACTAGACCATGTGGCATAGACAGAAATTTCCTCCTCAGCCTCAGTCCCGTGCCTTCAACCCCAGGAGACCAGTTTGTGGGACAAGGAGTGACATTTCTCTGAGGTGCTCCCAGAGTATTTCAGAGCAGAATTTTGTTCTAAACATGCATTCATGATTTTTCCTTTGGTGTGGTTGGCCCTATGGTTTTAAACTATTAGGACTTTGGACACTACTGGTGTTGGGGAGGCAAGTTTCTTACTGCCAAAGGGCAGAAGATGAACATCAACCATTTGGACACAGCTTCGTGTTGAGCACATGCAATGATTTGATTTCTGAGATCTTTTATTGTGCTTGAAGAAGGGGTTAATGCAGACCTAGGGTGGAGGTTAAGAGAAAGGCAGTGGTGGCAAGCGCAGAAAACAAACTGTAACCAGAGAAGCTGAAATGAAGATTTGTTTTTGGAGGCCAGCACAGAAGAATTTTAGCATCAAGTTTGCTACTTGTTCAGTCTTTATTGAACTTTCTCAAAGGGTTGTTCTTTATATGTGTGTCTCAGTAAAAAAGAGAAACACGTTGCTTTGATGTAGGTTTTCTTTCTTTAAACAAAGAACAGGCCATCCAGGAGCTCAACCCTTCTTAAGAGGAAAGCTTAAATAAGGCAGCCAGTGTACCCAGCCTGTCCCTTGCATTTTGGAGGGTTAAACTTCATGTAAATTTGTGAAGCTGGCACATATAAAAGCATATTCTACCCTCTGTATTTTTTCCCACTGGTATGTTGTCTGCTCACAAAAAGTGGTGTTTCTATGTCGTTTTCTCCTGATATCCCCATTGTTTTTTTTTCTTTTTTTTTTTTCCTTTTTTTTTTCTTTTGGTTTTTTTTTCCCCCTACCTACACATTCCATTTTAGTGCACCATCTGCTTTCAACCTGCTTAGCGTTATACTCCAGTTTTTAATGCCAGAGGAATTCAAGTGCCAGGGTCTGTATTTCATTGCTAAAGATGGCATGGAGACCTTCTTTAAATGGTTCCAGTTCATCTAAAGCCCCTGTTTGGATGGTTT
>NW_016693476.1:0-1652 GCF_001604755.1 Lepidothrix coronata | reverse complement strand
GAAGATTTCATGAGGCTGGATCAAATCTAAGCTTCAGCCCTCTCTGGATTGATTTTTGTTAGGGTGGAATTATTTTTTATTGCAAGCTTTCCCCCCGTCAGCCTTGTGTTGCATTTCTTCAGGTCAGGCTTTTTTCTTTTTTTTTTTTTTTTTTTTTTTTTTTTAATGTATTTTTTATTTTCCCAGTTTATTATTCCCTCTGTGAGTTGCTCAAGGCCAAGTCTCCCTTGGCAGTGAACAGACCCTCAAAGGCACTGGAAATTCCCAGTTGGAGCATCATTCCCTTCCTCTGACTCTGGCTCTCAGGCTCTGCAGAAGACCCTTGAACACTCTGGACTGTGAATTATGGTGGGACAAGGTGGTTTGGTGGAGAAAACCTCTGCCTGACTTTCACTGGAGCTCATCCCAAAATTCCCAGGTGTGTCCAGCCAGCAACGTTCCTGTTATGGGATTAAGCAAATTCTCTTCCTGTCAGAGGATCTTCTAATTTAAGGGTTATTTGTGAACATTAATGGAGCTGGGAAGTAGAGGGGACCAAGAATGAAGGGCTGGTAATGTCTGATATCCAGCTCGGGGGGGGGGTTGGATGCTGAGGATTGGTTATAGGAATGGCTCAAAGGGTCAGTGGGAACACAAGGATGTGCATGGTGACACCATCATGCCAGTGCCCAGCAAAAGGCTGGAAAGAAAACAGGTGGAAGAGCTGCCCAAGAAATGGGATTTTCCGTTTTTTAATGTCATTTAGCAGCGTTTGAACATTCCGGGTTAGGAAGTGCTGTCCCTCACAGAAACCTCCCAAAAGCTTTGGATGATCTGGTCTCCAGTGCCCTCAGGAGGGTTCAAGGATGGGTTTGCTCCTGTGGCCCCAGCAAAACACATCCTGGGACATTTTGGGGTGGCCACAGGCACAGCAGGATGACAGGGGGATGATTCAGGGATTGATTTTTCCCTGCAAACAGCCAAAGTTCAGGGTGAGTCACACCAAGCTCCTCCCAGGCCGTGCAGGAGCAGAGCTCTGCCCTTTGCACACGGACAACCAGACTGGGAAAGAGCAAATCCCTGGAGCTTTATCCACTAGAGCATCAGTTCACAGCCAGAGGGTTTTTTCTCTCGCAGCAATGATGAAATCTTGGATTGCATTGTCTTTTTACACAAGGCTGTCACACACTTTCCTAGAAGGAGAGCTTTTAAAAAGAGGAGAAAATGAGAGTTTTCCTCCAAGGGGTGAAAGTCAAGACCTGAGGGGTCACCCAGTAGTCCTTCAGCCTGAGAAAGTGCAGGATTTCTCCCTGTGGTGTTTCCACCAAGGTTTTGTCTAGTCTAGTTTTCAGAGTCTCAAGTGGGGAGGATTTACTCGAGCTCTGGCATCGCTCACTCGCCTCTCTGGGTAATGTTGAGGCTTCCCTGCCAACAAGGGCTTTAATCTCCATCTCTGGGAGGGATTATTATATTTAGGCAGGAGTGAAATAAAGAAGGAAGACAAATAATCCACAGTGAAAGGAAAATAAGAGCTCGCCAAGCTCTGCTCGCCGCGAGTGAAACGGATCCCGGCGGGATTTGGAGGTGGTGGGAATCACAGGGGGGTTGTCACTCCCTGGGATCCTTCTGCCTGGGGGGACTGTGTTTTCCCACGGGCAGACAGTGAGAGGACA
>NW_016693475.1:0-1654 GCF_001604755.1 Lepidothrix coronata | reverse complement strand
TAGAAGAAACAGCTATCTTCACCTCTCAACACAGTAATTTATACAATCAGAGCTTTAGTAATTTAATATAACCACCTCCAAGAAATTCAGTCACAGGACAAGGCCCCAGGGCTCTGCATGAACTCTGTCTTGTGAGAGCTTTAACAACTGGAAATTTCTTTTATTTATTCTCCAGCTTTTTAATCTTCTGCATTCATTTGCTTTAGCCTTTTCCTACTTAAGCTTGTTCTTTCAGGAGAAATATCATTTATCTACTCCTTTTCTCTTTCCCTCTTTTTAAATCTTGCTTTCCATGATTAGTTCTTCAAGGGTGGAAAAAAAGCCCTGCTTCTTCTGTATTGGAGAAGTCCTGGGCACAGAGAGACTCTACATAAGAAAGGGAGAAGGATGTAAGTATGTATATATCTGTGTACATTCCTACATGGAGACCTGGAATTTCCCAGTGGTGTGGGAGCAGAATCAAATTTTCTTCACAAAGTAACCCAGCGTGAAGAATGAAAAGCCACTTGTGAAACAAGGTGTGACTTAAAAAAACTATGTTCTGGGGTTTTTTTATGGTAAAAATAAGCATTCAAGCAGACCTCAGTAGAACTGTATTGAAACTATTCTGTCTTTTTCTAGTTTTAAACAGAAATAAGTCAAGTGTATTTTGGTTAAGATAACAGAAATGTCCACTGTTATTGTACACACAATGCTAATTGATCTGACAGGAAAATAAATACTAAACCCTCACCCCTTACATGGGATATGTCAACCTATTGCAGGTAATAGTTACTACATCGATGATCTATGTAATATCAACAATAATGGAATAAATGTACTATGAATAACTCTCTGAATGGAATATATCAACGGGGCTGATGTTGCTTATGTTTAGTCACACCGGTTGTTGTGGAGTTCTTGAATGTGTTCCTTCTCTGAAGGTTTGTTTCATATCCTTGCATCAAACAAATCCTGGACTAACTTCACAGAAGTTAGCCTTAAAGTTGCTGATCTTCATTCACAGCACAGGAAATCTCTGGGAACAGGTAGAAATTTCCAGTAGCAACACAGTTCACATATTAGAATATAAAGTATTAGAAGTGCGACTTTGATGTTCAACTTTTTAAAAGCTCTCAGAAGTATTTTTCCTTCATTATCACCTCAGTTGAGTGAACTTTATACTTGCCTTTCAGAAAAATGTTCAAGCACATGAAGATTCTATCTTTCCTCCGCTGTTATTTAAAACATGGTAGATTATTTTCTGTGACTATGTTTTATTTACAGTACTTCATTTGTTAGGTGTTCTTCACAAAAAAAAGATTCAAGAGAGAGAAAAAACAAGTTTCAAGCTAATTTCCACGGTTTTATTACACATTTTTGCCCTTGCTGATATCTACACATCTATGTTCCAACACAGTGGCGGGAAATAATGTGTTTCTTGCAAGAGCCTGGTGTTATTAATTTTTATTCTCCTCACAGTGCAAGAAGTCTCCTCTGGGAAGAACTAGAAATTTCAAACAGCAAGAGGGCCCACGTACTCTCAGCCACAATCTGATCATCTGGAGGTGAGAATAGCTAGTTTTTCACTGAAAAAGAAGATCTTTCAGATTATCTCATACGTGATTTCATTTGTGGAAATGAAGAAAGAGGAGAGAGTTGAGAGTGTCTTTAT
>NW_016693474.1:0-1655 GCF_001604755.1 Lepidothrix coronata | reverse complement strand
CCCCCATCACCACCACCCCCGCCACCGGCGCGGGAAGGCCCCGATTTTTGGCCGCTCGCCCCAAACCCCGCGGCGGCCCCAGCGCGGAAACGGCCCAAAAACCGCCGGTTCTGCCCCCAAAATCCCGGACGCGGCACTCGGAGCCAACAACCCCCCCTTCCCTTCTCCTCCTTCTTCCCCCCCTTTCTCTCCCCCCCCCCGGTAATTAAATCCCTCTGTGCGAAGGAAACCAACCAAAATTTGGGCGTTTCGGCGGCGGCTCCCGCCCAGCCCCAAACCTCGCGGTTTTCAACCCAAAAGCCGCAGTGGGGAAGGTTTTGGAGAGGTTTTGGGTGTGTGTGGTGGGGGGGATTGTCGAGAGCGGTGGTTGAGCCCCCCCTGCCCCACAGCCCCTCCCTGCTGGATGCAGAGGGTCGGGGTGGTCGGGCCCGGCAGCGTCCGCTCGGGAACGGGGGGGGGCTCGGGGACAGCGGGGACAGCCGGGACCCCTCCCCAACACCTGGGACCCCTCCCTGACCCCTGGGACCGCTCCCTGACCCCTGGGACACCTCCCTGACCCTGGGACCCCTCCCTGACCCCTGGGACCCCTCCATGACCTCTGGGACCCCTCCCTGACACCTGGGACCCCTCCCTGACACCTGGGACCCCTCCCTGACACCGGGGACCCTTCCTGGACACCTGGGACCCCTCCCTGACACCGGGGACCCTTCCTGGACACCTGGGACCCCTCCATGAACTCTGGGCCCCCTCCCCGACCCCTGGGACCCCTCCCCGACACCTGGGACCCCTCCCTGACACCTGGGACCCCTCCCCGACACCTGGGACCCCTCCCTGACCCTGGGACCCCTCCCTGACCCCTGGGACCCCTCCCCGACACCTGGGACCCCTCCTGGACATCTGGGACCGCTCCCCAACACCTGGGACCCCTCCCTGACCCTGGGTCCCCTCCCTGACCCTGGGACCCCTCCCCGACACCTGGGACCCCTCCCTGACACCTGGGACCCCTCCCTGACCCTGGGACCCCTCCCTGACACCTGGGACCCCTCCTGGACACCTGGGACCCCTCTCTGACCCTGGGACCCCTCCCTGACCTCTGGGACCCCTCCCCGACACCTGGGACCCCTCCCTGGCCCCTGGGACCCCTCCCTGACACCTGGGACCCCTCCCTGACCCTGGGACCCCTCCATGAACTCTGGGCCCCCTCCCCGACCCCTGGGACCCCTCCCCGACCCCTGGGACCCCTCCATGACCTCTGGGCCCCCTCCCCGACACCTGGGACCCCTCCCTGACCCTGGGACCCCTCCCGGACACCTGGGACCCCTCCCTGACCTCTGGGCCCCCTCCCTGACCCCTGGGACCCCTCCCTGACCCTGGGACCCCTCCCCAACACCTGGGACCCCTCCCTGACCCGTGGGACCCCTCCCCGACACCTGGGCCCCCTCCCTGACACCTGGGACCCCTCCCTGACCCTGGGACCCCTCCCCGACACCTGGGACCCCTCCCCAACACCTGGGCCTCCTCCCGGACACCGCCGGCTCGGGGTGGGCACGGGGGGGCTCGGCCTGGCCCTGGTGACGGGGGGTCAGCGGCCCCAACCCCTCCCTCCCCCCCCCCCCCCCCCGCCCCGGCACAGACAAAGAGCCGCCGGCTCCGGT
>NW_016693473.1:0-1655 GCF_001604755.1 Lepidothrix coronata | reverse complement strand
GAATTCCCCGGGACGGGGGAGAGGAGCAGGGAATTCCCTCCTGGACTGGAGAGGAGTGAGGAATTCCCTGGGATGTGGGAGAGCAGCAGGGAATTCGCTCGGACGCAGGGGGAGGAGCCGGGAATTCCCTGGAGCCTGGAATTCCCTGGGATGGGGGAGAGGGGCAGGGAATTCCCGCCGGGAATCTCTCCCAGGAGCCCCCCAGACCTCCCCCCTTTCCCACTCCCACCATGAACTCACCTGGTTCCTGCAGCTGGAACATGAGGCTGTCTGGGGAACAGGGAGAGATTCCAGGGATCAGGGGCGGGGTTATCCCACCTTTATCCCTTTCCTCCTGGATATCCCACTCAAGGACCCTTTTCCTCCCAGATATCCCACAAAATGACCCCATTTCTCCCAGATATCCCACTCAAGGACCCCATTTCTCCTGGATATCCCACAAAATAACCCCATTTCTCCCAGATTTCCCCCTCCCAACCCCCATTTCTCCCAGATTTCCCACTCCCAGCCCCAATTTCTCCCAGATTCCCAGCCCCCCTGTGGATACCTTGGCATCTCCTCAGGGTTCCCCTCACCAGGACGTTCCTCTGGACAAACTCCTGGAGCCTCCCCTCCAGCTCCGGGGAAATCTCAGCCGGGGGGTTGAACTTCATGGCCTCGCAGCTGCCAAAAGGCCCCAAAAAAGGCCCCAAAAATGGCCCAACCCCCCCCTTTTGACACCTCATTTTATCCCCATTAAACCCCCCGGGAGGCGGTTGGAGGCTGAGCTGAGGATTCTCATCCCAAATCCCCTTTTCCTGCCCTTTTTTTGGGTGGTTTCCCTCCCCAGGCCCCCAATTCCTGAGCCCCCAAAAGAAGGGAAAGGTGGGATTTGATCCCTCCCCCTCTCCCCAATTCCTGAGCCCCCCAAAGCAGGGAAAGGTGGGATTTGATCCCCCAACCCCCGGGATTCCTCGGGATCCACCTGGGGGGTGTCAGAGGTTGGGAAAAGGGGGGGGAAGGGCCAATTTACCTGTCCAGGAGTCCTCCGATGTCCTAAAGGTGGGGACAGAGAGGAAAAAGTGGGGAAGGGGGAGGAACCAAAACCATCAAATCCTCACCAAATCCTCAAATCCACGAATCCCGGCCCGGTTTGGATCCGGAGGGAACCTTCCAGATCCGACTTATCCCCGTCCCGCCCGGCTGGGGACACTCCCAGGGGATAAATTTGGGGGCCCAGCTCTGGGGTTTTTGTCCCTTTTTTCCCCCCTGTTTTCCCTCCCCCCCCCCCAATCCCGGGAATTCCCACCTGCAGGAATTGGCCCGGGGGCTGCTGGAATTTCCCCTCCATCTCCCAGATGAGCGTGTCCAGGTGGGATAACTCCTCCCGGACCTTGGCCAGGGCCCGGTCCTGGGCCCGCCGAACGTCCCGGGCCAGGTCCCCGAGCCGGGCCAGGAGGAGCCGCTCCTGCTCCCGCAGGAAGCGCCGCAATTCCTCCGATTCCCAAACCAGCCGCTGCCCCTCGCTCCGGGCTTTGTCCTGCCGGGAAAAGGGGGCAGGGAAAAGGGTGGGAAAAGGGGCAGGAATCCCCCCCAAATTCCAGATAGGAAAGGGGCAGGAATCCCCCAAATTCCAACCGGGAAAGGGACAGGAATCCTCATTTCCCCCAATTTCA
>NW_016693472.1:0-1657 GCF_001604755.1 Lepidothrix coronata | reverse complement strand
TCTTCCTGGAAAGCATTTAATATATTTAAGTTAAAGCACTTCTCTCTTAAGATTTGTGGCTTGCTTGGAAGTGGTCTCCATTTCTAATCACTACCCCGTCAGATAATTTTCCCATGCCAGAGATGGAGATGTGCAAAATACATCCTGTACAAGTTCAAAGCAAGTTATCCAATATCAGAAAAATTAATTGCAATATTAATGTTTTATTTCATAAAATAGTAGCACTTCCTCAGCAGTTAAATTTGTGAAGCATTCTCTGTAGCAACCTACACTGTAGCCATGGCCAACAAAATAGACTTGAGGCTTACACCTAGGAGGTAGCTCCTGTGCTGGGATGAAAGTTAAAACTGACTCAAACAAATCCAAACGTGTTGCAAAATGATGATGTTTGTATTGGCATCCCATGACAGAATTTGCTGGCAATTATTTATGTAATAGAAACTGTTTCTTCACGGTGTCCTGCAAAATGAGTTCTCTTCCTTGAGTACATCAGGTAATAATATTACTTTGATATGTAGAGTAGAATGCCAGTTTGTATGTACCTTCCCATTGCAGCCTCTCTCACCTTGTTCTTGTTAATCTGTCTTAGAGCAGGATGGTTTTAACAGGATATCATACTGTATCTCCAAGCTTTTTGTGGCAATGACTGTCAGACATAAAGGTATTATTGCCATGTTTGTTGTCATTTCACACAAGGGTGAATTTTGTTCATCACTATTTTCCAAGGTGGTTGTCACCATTGACTGTGAGCAGTGTGGGCTTTGGGAGTCTGTTAGAGTGCTTAGAAAGGTCTCTGCTTCATCATCTGTGTAAAAAATCCTAGAGGGTGATTTTTCTCTTGTCACTTTTATTACTAGGTATTACTGGTTTATATAGTCTTTCATTCACAGAATCATTCAGGTTGGAAGGGACCTGTTGAGATTGTCTAGTCCAACTCCCTTGCCTGGGCAGGGCCAGATAGAACAGGGTGCTCAGGGACGTGTCCAGTTGATTTTGAATATCGCCACAGGTGGAGAGTTCACAACTCTGGGAAACCTGTTCCCGTGCTTGACTATCCTGATAGTAAAAAAGTGTTCAGATGGAATTTGATATGGAAAAGTGTTTCAATTTGTGCTCATTGCCTCTTGTCCTGTCAGTGGGCACTACTGAAAGGAGCCTGGCTCCCTCTTATCCACTCCTCCCTCCCACTGAGTATTTACGCACATTGATGAGATCCACCCCCTGCCCATGAGCCTTCTCTTTTCTAGGCTGAGCAGTCCCTGCTCTCTCATATGACAGATACTCCAATTTCTTAACATTTTCACTTCCCTGCACAGGACTTGCTCCAGCAAATCCATACATCTTGTACTGGGGAGCCCAGAACTGGCCTCACTGCTCCACGTGTGACCTCACCAATGAGGAACAGAGGGGAAGGATCGTTTCCCTTAACCTGCTGGCAGTGTTTTTCTTAGTGCAGTCCAGGATGCCTGGGGTCTGGTTATCCCTCCTCAGATGCAGGATTTGCATTTTACTTTGAACTTCATGAGGTGTTCTGTCAGCCCATTTCTTCAGCCTCAAGGTTCCTCAAGATGGCAGCTCTTGTATCAGCATCCCTTTGAGTTTTGTATCACCTGCAAACCTGCTAGTGGTGCACTCTGTCCAACTTAGCAAAAAAAAA
>NW_016693471.1:0-1657 GCF_001604755.1 Lepidothrix coronata | reverse complement strand
GGGGATCAAAGGATGTCAGTGGGGGTCATTTGGGGTCTACTGATGGTCTCTAATGAGCCCTGATGACCACTAATGACCCCTGCTGACCGCTAATGACTGTTAGTAGCTATTAATGATCTCTAATGACCTTTAATGACCACTAATGACCCCTGCTGACCCCCGATGACCGCTAATGACTGTTAACAGCTATTAATGATTTCTAATGATCTCTGATGACCATTAATGGTCTCTAATGACCCCTGATGACCACTAATGACTGTTAGTAGCTATTAATGACTTCTAATGATCTCTGATGACCATTAATGATCTCTAATGATCCCTGATGTCCACTAATGACTGTTAGTAGCTATTAATGACTTCTAATGATCTCTGATGACCATTAATGATCTCTAATGATCCCTGATGACCACTAATGACTGTTAGTAGCTATTAATGACTTCTAATGTTCTCTGATGACCATTAATGATCTCTAATGACTCCTGATGACCACTAACGACTGTTAGTAACTATTAATAATCTCTAACAACCCGTGATGACCACTAATGACTGCTAATAATTACTGATGATTTCTAATAACTTCTGATGCCCACTAATGACTGTTAGTAACTACTAATGACCTGTAATGACCCCTAATGACTTCTAATGACTGTTAGCAATTGCTAATGATCTCTAATGACCCCTGATGACCACTAATAGTTGTTAGTATGTGTTAATGATCTTTAATGACTCCTGTTGACCACTAATGACTGCTAGCAATTGTTAATGACTTCTAATGACTTTTGATGACCACTAATGACTGTTGGTATTTACTAATGGTCTCTAATGACTCCTGTTGACCGTTAATGACTATTAATAATTACTAATGGTCTCTAGTGATCCCTAATGGCTACTAATGAGCTCTAATGACTCCTGATGACCGTTAATGATTATTAATAATTACTAATGATCTCTAATGGTCCCTAATGGCCACTAATGATTGTTGATAATTATTAATGACCTCTAATGACTGATGACCACTTATAACTATTAGAAATTAGTAATGACTTTTAATAGCTCTTGATGACTACTAGTAAGTATTAGTAATTATTAAAGATCTTTAATGATTCCTAATGACCAGTAATGCCCTTTAACGACTCCTGATGACCAGTAATGAGTGTTAGTAATTACTGGTGATCTCTAATGATTCCTGATGGTCACTAACGACTGTTACTGATTATTAATTATCTTTAATGACTCCTGATGACCACTAATAACTTTTAGTAATTCCTAAGGGTGTCTGATGACTTCTGATGCATGTTAATGACGGTTAGTAATTATTAATGATCACTAATGATCCCCAATGATCACTAATGTCTGTTACTAATTATTGATAATCTTTAACGACCCCTGGTGACCATTAATGATTGTTGGTAATTACTAATAAGTTCTAATGACTCCTGATGACCACTAATGATTGTTAGTAGCTATTAATGACCTTTAATGGTCCCTGATGACCACTAATGACTCTTAGTTGCCGCTAATGACCGCTAATGACCGCTAACGAGCCCCGCCGCCCCCTGATTGCAGGTGGTGCAGTTCAAGCAGCAGTCGCGGCTGGAGGAGAAGCGGAAGAAGGCCCTGGACCTGCAGCTCGACTTCATCGTGGGCCAGACGGAGA
>NW_016693470.1:0-1658 GCF_001604755.1 Lepidothrix coronata | reverse complement strand
CATTTCCCCCCAGTTTTGGGGTGTGTCCCCCCCCAATTTTGGGGTGCCCCCCCCCCAATTTTGGGGTGCCCCCCTCACCCTGCTCCAGCGCCAGCTCCAGCGTGACCCTCCCGGTGCGTCCCGTGGTCCCAAAAATCACGATCTTCTTCCCCTCGGCCATGGGCGCGACCCCAAAACTCCACCCCGACCCCCCAAAACGCGACCCCGACCCCAAAACAACCCCCCGGCACCACCGGGAAGCGCCGGGGTTTTTTTTTGGGATCGGGGACAGGGGGGCGGGGTTTGGGGTTTGGCCCCGCCCGCCGAGGGTGGAGCTCCGCCCCGAAAGGGGTGGGACCCCCCAGGAAAGGGAGGGGACCCCAAAAAGGGCTGGGGGGGGACGATAGGGACCGGGGACCCCCCAAAAAGGGCTGTGGGTGAAAATAGGGACCCCAAAAAGGGCTGTGGGGTGTCAATAGGGACCAGGGACCCCAAAAAGGGCTGTGGGGGGACGATAGGGACCAGGGACCCCCCAAAAAGGGCTGGGGGTGAAAATAGGGACCCCAAAAAGGGCTGTAGGTGAAAATAGGGACCCCAAAAGGGCTGGGGGATGACAATAGGGACCCCAAAAAGGGCTGTAGGGTGTCAATAGGGACCCCAAAAGGGCTGTGAGGTGTCAATATGGACCAGGGACCCCAAAAAGGGCTGTGGGTGACAATAGGGACCCCAAAAAGGGCTGTAGAGTGATGATAGAGACCCCAAAAGGGCTGTAGGGTGTCAATATGGACCAGGGACCCCAAAAAGGGCTGTGGGGTAACGATAGGGACCGGGGACCCCCCAAAAAGGGCTGTGGGGTGTCAATAGGGACCAGGGACCCCCCAAAAAGGGCTGGGGGTGAAAATAGGGACCCCAAAAGGGCTGTAGGGTGTCAATAGGGACCAGGGACCCCAAAAAGGGCTGTGGGGTGTCAGTAGGGACCCCCCAAAGGGCTGTGGGGTGACAATAGAGACTGGGGACCCCAAAAAGGCTGTAGGGTGTCAATAGGGACCGGGGACCCCCAAAAAGGGCTGTAGGTGAAAATAGGGACCCCAAAAGGGCTGTGGGGTGTCAATAGGGACCAGGGACCCCAAAAAGGGCTGTGGGGTAACGATAGGGACCAGGGACCCCCCAAAAAGGGCTGTGGGGTGTCAGTAGGGACCGGGGACTCCCAAAAAAGGGCTGTGGGTGAAAATAGGGACCCCAAAAAGGGCTGTGGGGTGTCAATAGGGACCAGAGCCCCCCAAAAGGGCTGTAGGGTGACAATAGGGACCCCAAAAAGGGCTGTGAGGTGTCAATATGGACCAGGGACCCCAAAAAGGGCTGTGGGGTGATGATAGGGACCCCAAAAAGGGCTGTAGGGTGTCAATAGGGACCGGGGACCCCAAAAAGGGCTGTAGGTGACAATAGAGACCCCAAAAAGGGCTGTAGGTGAAAATAGGGACCCCAAAAGGGCTGTAGGGTGTCAATAGGGACCAGGGACCCCAAAAGGGCTGTGGGGTGTCAATAGGGACTGGGGACCCCAAAAAGGCTGTAGGGTGTCAATATGGACCAGGGACCCCAAAAAGGGCTGTAGGTGACAATAGGGACCCCAAAAGGGCTGTAGGGTGTCGATAGGGACCAGGGACCCCAAAAAGGGCTGT
>NW_016693469.1:0-1658 GCF_001604755.1 Lepidothrix coronata | reverse complement strand
CCTTCGGGTGTTTCCGGCGGTTTCTGCGGCGCCCGAGGCGGGGAGGGGGCGTGTTCTCGGCCCGGGTGACGTCATGCGGCCGGCGAGGGGGGCGTGGTTTAGGGGGAAGCCACGCCCCCTCCCGCTACCGCGGTGTCCCCAAAACGGCCCCAAAACGGCCCCAAAACGGCCCCAAAATGTCCCGACGGCCCCGAAACCGCCCCGAGGTGTCCCCAGGGGGGTCCCCGAGGTGTCCCCGGGGTCCCCAAGGCCCCCCCGGTGGCCCCAAAACCACCCCAAAGTGTCCCCCTGTCCCCAAAGGTGTCCCCAGATTGTCCCCCTGTCCCTCCCAGTGTCCCCAAAGGTGTCCCCGTGTCCCCAGGGATGTCCCTGTGTCCATCCCAGTATCCCCCTGTCCCCAAAGGTGTCCCCAAAATTGTCCCCGTGTCCCTCCCAGTGTCCCCCTGTCCCCAAGGGTGTCCCCAGGGGTGTCCCCCTGTCCCTCCCAGTGTCCCCCTGTCCCCAAAATTGTCCCCCTGTCCCCAAAGGTGTCCCCAAAGTGTCCCCTGTCCCCAAGATTGTCCCCCTGTCCCTCCCAGTGTCCCCCTGTCCCCAAAAGGTGTCCCCAAAATTGTCCCCCTGTCCCCAGGGATGTCCCTCTGTCCCCAAATGTGTCCCCAAAATTGTCCCCCTGTCCCTCCCAGTGTCCCCCTGTCCCCAAGAATGTCCCCAGATTGTCCCCCTGTCCCCAAAGGTGTCCTCGATGTCCCCAAGAATGTCCCCAGAGGTGTCCCCCTGTCCTTCCCAGTGTCCCCATGTCCCCAAAAGGTGTCCCCAAAATTGTCCCCCTGTCCCCAAGGGTGTCCCCAAGGGTGTCCCCACGTCCCTCCCAGTGTCCCCCTGTCCCCAAGAATGTCCCCAGATTGTCCCCACGTCCCTCCCAGTGTCCCCAAAATTGTCCCCCTGTCCCTAAAGGTGTCCCCAAAGGTGTCCCCCTGTCCCCAGAGATGTCCCCCTGTCCTTCTTAGTGTCCCCCGTCCCCAAGGTGTCCCCAAAAGTGTCCCCAGAGATGTCCCCCCGTCCCCAAAGGTGTCCCCAAAGTGTCCCCGTGTCCCTCCCAGTGTCCCCCTGTCCCCAAAGGTGTCCCAAAGTTGTCCCCAAAGTGTCCCCCTGTCCCCAAAGTTGTCCCCAGGGTGTCCCCAAGATTGTCCCCCTGTCCCCAAAGGTGTCCCCGTGTCCCTCTCAGTGTCCCCCTGTCCCCAAAATTGTCCCCCTGTCCCTTCCCAGTGTCCCCAGATTGTCCCCCTGTCCCCAAAAGTGTCCCCAAGGGTGTCCCCCTGTCCCCAAAGGTGTCCCCAGGTTGTCCCCATGTCCCCAAAGTGTCCCCCTGTCCCCAAGAATGTCCCCAAAGTTGTCCCCGTGTCCCCCAAGGTGTCCCCAGGGGTGTCCCCCTGTCCCTCCCAGTGTCCCCAGATTGTCCCCCTGTCCCTCCCAGTGTCCCCAGATTGTCCCCCTGTCCCTCCCAGTGTCCCCCCGTCCCCAAAGGTGTCCCCAAAATTGTCCCAATGTCCCCAGGAATGTCTCTGTGTCCATCCCCCGTCCCCAAAGGTGTCCCCAAGGGTGTCCCCCTGTCCCCAAAATTGTCCCCCTGTCCCTCCCAGTGTCCCCAAAATTGTCCC
>NW_016693468.1:0-1658 GCF_001604755.1 Lepidothrix coronata | reverse complement strand
TTCATTAAAGGAGTTTTTGCTGCAGCCCGTGTTGTGACGTCCCTTCCTGGGACTGGTCCGGGGGTGTTCGTTAGTCCCAGCCCTTAATGAGTCCAATTCCCGGTCCTGGATCCTTGAAGTTCGTTAGTCCAGCTCATTAACGAGCCGGGTCTCTCCCAGTGGTGCTCCCTCAGGATCTCATCAATCCCAGCCCTTAATGAGTCCAATTCCCGGTCCTGGATCTCCGGAAGTTCGTTAGTCCAGCTCATTAACGAGCCGGGTCTCTCCCAGTGCTGCTCCCTCGGGATCTCATCAATCCCAGCCCTTAATGAGTCCCGTCCCTTGATGTCCCCTTTCTGGGGTGTTCGTTAGTCCCAGCCCTTAATGAGTCCAATTCCCGGTCCTGGATCTCCGGAAGTTCGTTAGTCCAGATCATTAACGAGCCGGGTCTCTCCCAGTGGTGCTTCCTCAGGATCTCATCAATCCCAGCCCTTAATGAGTCCCAGCCCTTGATGTCCCCTTTCTGGGGTGTTCGTTAGTCCCAGCCCTTAATGAGTCCAATTCCCGGTCCTGGATCCTTGAAGTTCATTAGTCCAGCTCATTAACGAGCCGGGTCTCTCCCAGTGGTGTTTCCTCGGGATCTCATCAATCCCAGCCCTTAATGAGTCCAATTCCCGGTCCTGGATCTCCAGAAGTTCGTTAGTCCAGCTCATTAACGAGCCGGGTCTCTCCCAGTGGTGTTTCCTCGGGATCTCATCAATCCCAGCCCTTAATGAGTCCCAGCCCTCAACGTTCCCTTTCTGGGGCTGGTTCCTGCGATGTTCATTAGTACCATGCCTTAATGAGTCCAACTCCCGGTCCTGGATCCTTGAAGTTCGTTAGTCCAGCTCATTAATGAGCAGGGTCTCTCCCAGTGGTGCTCCCTCGGGATCTCATCAATCCCAGCCCTTAATGAGCCCCGGCCCTCCACGAGCAGCTTTTTCGGGGCCACAGCCACCAGCTTCGGGTCCACAGTCCACCCGTGGACCCTCAATAAATAAATTAATTAACTAATTAATTAAGGCTCCTTCCCATCCACCTCAGTCCAGCTCCTCGATCAGCCTCCGACCCCCCCCTCCCTCGCCAGCACCGACCCCGGGACCCCCCAAAACCCCCTCCCGGGGCGGCCTCGGCCCCCCCCAGACCCTCTCCAGCCCCTCCCGCAGCTCCTTCACCGCCGCCTCCTCCGCCGCCACCTCGGCGTGAACCTCTCGGGCCTCGGCGGCGAGAAGGGCGAGCTCGGCCGGGTCCCGCTCGCGGCTCCAGCTCAGCAGGAACGCCGCTTTCCTCCGGGCCGCCCGGAACGGGCCGCGCTCGGGGGGCGGCAGCGCCCGCGCCCCCTTGGCCAGCAGCGCCCCGAGGTGCCCCAAGGCCGCGGCCGCGTCCCCGCCGGGCTCTCGCGGGTCGCGGCCCTCCAGGAGCTGCGCCACGGCCAGGAGGGCCCCGCTGTCCCCCAGGGGCCCGAGGGGGAGCCCCGCGGCCCGGGCGTCGCCGCGGGCGCTCAGCAGGGCCTCGGCCGTGCTGCGGAAGAGGCGGCCGCGCTCCCTCAGGGCGGCCGAGGCGGCGAGGGCGGCGGCGGGCAGCTCGGGCACCAGCGACTCGTCGCCGCCGTGCAGGCTGAGGGCGAAGGCGTAGCCGAA
>NW_016693467.1:0-1659 GCF_001604755.1 Lepidothrix coronata | reverse complement strand
ATCCATAATCAATTATCAATTATCCGTTACCCATGATCAATTATCAATTATTAACTATCGATTATTAGTTATCGATTATTAATTATCGATTAGAAATTAGAGATTAATAATTCGTTGTCAGTTATTAATTATCAATCACCACTCTCAATCAATTATCAATTAGCCATTATCCCTGATCAATTATCCATTATCCATGATCAATTATCAATTATTAATTATCGATTATTACTTATCGATTATTAATTATTGATTAGAAATTAGAAATTATTAATTCGTTGTCCGTTATTAATTATCAATTCTCACTCTCAATTAATTATCCATGTTCGATTATCCATTATCCACGATCAATTATCAATTATTAATTATCAATAATTAGTTATCGATTATTGATTATTGATTAATAATTAGAAATTATTAATTCATTACCAAGTATTAATTATCAATTCTCACTCTCAATCAATTATCAATTAATAATAAAAATACATTAAATTAAAAATCAAAAAAATTAAATAAAAATCCATAAAAAATTAAATTAAAAATCCCTAAAAAATTAAATTAAAAATCCATAAAAATCAAAATAAAAATCCATAAAAATTAATTAAAAAATCCTTAAAAAATCAAAATAAAAATCCATAAAAATTAAATTAAAAATCCCTAAAAAATCAAATTAAAAATCCATCAAAATTAAATAAAAATCCATAAAAAATTAAATTAAAATCTATAAAAATCAAATTAAAAATCCATAAAAATTAAATAAAAATCCAGAAAAAATTAAATTAAAAATCCCTAAAAAATTAAATTAAAAATCCATAAAAATCTAAATTAAAAATCCCTAAAAAATGAATAAAAATCCCTAAAAAATCAAATTAAAAATCCCTAACAATTAAATTAAAAATCCATAAAAATTAAATTAAAAATCCATAAAAATCAAATTAAAAATTCCTAAAAAATCAAATTAAAAATCCCTAAAAAATCAAATTAAAAATCCATTAGAAATTAAATTAAAAATCCATAAAAATTAAATAAAAATCCATAAAAAATGAATAAAAATCCCTAAAAAATCAAATTAAAAATCCCTAAAAATAAAATAAAAAATCCATAAAAATAAAATTAAAAATCAATAAATAATTAAATAAAAATCCCTAAGAAATCAAATTAAAAATCCATAAAAAATTAAATTAAAAATCCCTAAAAATTAAATAAAAATCCATAAAAAATGAATAAAAATCACTAAAAAATCAAATTAAAAATCCCTAAAAAATCAAATTAAAATCCATACAAATTAAATTAAAAATCCATAAAAATCAAATTAAAAATCCTTTAAAATTAAATTTAAAATCCCTAAAAAATCCCTAAAAAATCCCTAAAAAATCAAATTAAAATCCATAAAAAATCAATAAAAAATCCCTAAAAAATCAAATCAAAAATCCCTTAAAATCAATTAAAAATCCATTAAAAATCCATAAAAACCCCGGGAATAATTGGAATTTTACCGGTGATTTTGCCGTTGGCCTCCAGGGGCGGCTGCCAGCTCAGCGTCACCGCCCGGCCCTTCCCGTCCCGCGGGATCACCGTCAGATCCTTCGGAGCCGAGCCGGGAGCTGGGAAAAAAAACACGGAAAAAATCCCATTTTTTTCTCCCAGAAAATCAGAATTTTT
>NW_016693466.1:0-1659 GCF_001604755.1 Lepidothrix coronata | reverse complement strand
CTTCTGTAAAACTTTCTGGTTGTCACTGAAGATGGTTTTCCATTTATGCTAGTTTGCAGTTTTCTGGTATATTTTTTTGATTCAGATGGAAAATGCGAATATATTGTTGTCTGGACTTAATTTCCTTGGTGATTAAATGTAGCATAACCATAAATGGCTAAGATTATCTTCAGGCAAAGTGTTTGCCTGATGACTTATAATTAAACCTAGAAATGTGTATGTGTTAAAAATGAGTTGCTGTTTTCATCTCTTAAATATCATACTACAATCTGATTTATGTCTTTCTTCTTTTAATATTTGATGTTAGATTTTTGTAATCCAGAGGTGGCAACCTGCTTCAAATGCTGCCACATGTTGGACATTATAGTAGCCATTATAAGAGATGCTGTATTCATAGAAGTGTCTTATTTTCTTCAGTTCAGGGAAATTGAAATTGCCAGTAGTGTTAAAAATGTCCCTGTTGTTTCCCAAGTCCATGGAGGGATCTCTTAATCACCAAGCCATATATTGAATAGGTAACAATTACAGATCTAAGTGAGCCTGTTTTCATGCAAAGTAGAGAAAAGATAAGGGTAGAAAGTTTCGGTGTGCTCACTCTCTCTTTTCCTGCTGATTAGATAAGGATTCAGAGCAAGCTCCTAAATGGCCTAAGAGCTCAGTAGAAAGCTACAATTAATAAGAGGCTTTCTTATTTGTTGCTCATGACAACACTTCTAAATGCTAGCAAGAATTTCTCAGAAGCTATAGCAGGTTTTATGCTCTAGAAAAAAAAAATCCTTTCTAAGTAAAACTCGGTGTCTCGAGTTTGGATTCTTGGAGCTGTTGAACTGGCTGATTCAGACACTAACATAAATGTGTCTGTGATACTATGATGTTCCTATTTTCCTTCTGATTCCTTTTGTCTTATAGTGACAAAAATGCTTAACTCCAGTGTAGCTCTTTTCTCTTGTATACAGTGTGTTTGAGAATCTACTTTCCTCCTTAAAAGTGTTGCTGCCTAAATCACAGTTTCATAAATCAGACTTGGAGATAGTGAGTTTTATTTTGCTCTCCTGGCAGACCAGTTCTTTTATCTCCTTGTATGCTGGCATTTTCAACACAAGCTATACTTCAGTCAACTGAGGTATGACTGAGTGTAAACCATAGGGTCTCTGGAACTACAGGTGGAAACTTTACAGATGTGAGTTAATTTCTCACTTTTCCCTGTGTCTCTTTCCAGAGTAATTGCAAAGAACTCGGTTTCTTCAAAGCAGTGCAGTTGTTGGATGCTTGTTTTAGATGACCAGTTAGAAGTGTGTTTCAGGGCTTGATGTGGCTAGGCCAAGAAACCACAGCCTATCTACTTCAGGAGGTTACATGCACTCCAAGAATGTTATTTTTATACTCTCAGAAGCAACTGAAATATAACTGGAAGCATACAGCTTAGAGGACATGTTAAACATGTTGCCCTTTACCTGCACCCAAAGCTTTCATGTTTACTGTTCTCAGAAGGGGGGTGGGGTGGATGTCTTTTCAGTCTCCATCCCTCACTGTCTTTTTGCATTACAATGCTCAGAATATTAGTGGACAGCAAATACCTCCTCAAACAGTGATCATATGTAAAGACTTACCTTTAATTACCATGAATAAAATAAACGTTAGCTTTTTTTTTTTTTTTTT
>NW_016693465.1:0-1659 GCF_001604755.1 Lepidothrix coronata | reverse complement strand
AAGACAAACTGTCTCAAATACCTGAGAAAAACCACTTGAAAACAATTAACATTGAACCTGATAGTAATGCTATCTGTCCCACTTTTGGAAGAAGCCCATACAGAGGGCTTCTTTTATACCTTTTATATTAGAAGACAAATTTGAAAGGAATTTTGAAGGGGTTACTTAACACAAGCAGCAAAATTTTCTATTGTGCTCATTTAAAGCAATCTTCTCCAAATCCAATTTCTTAACTTAGATGGATGTTGAAACAGGTCTGCCATATAACATTTGTCAAACAAAGGGAAAAATGTATTGCAGGTAATGACATATTTGAAATCCTGGCTTTTCTGGGTTTTCTATTCTCCTAACACCACTGTGAGATCATCACATCAATACAGTTTCTCCATTAACAAGTTATGAGGTTGTCTCCACTGTTTTAATCAATTTGGGAAATTATACCTATTTATGCACATGAATGTACCCATCAAATGAGTTCTTCAATATGAATGATTTATCCAACTCTGTCCTTCCAAATAGAACTAATCACCAGTTATGAAACTGCAGTACAACCCAAAATAACTCTTCCTACCTGTTTCGCAAACAGTCCTATGAACAATAGCTAATTGCCTGTTGTCTCAAGTTAATTAAATTCTCATCAGTTCTCATGCTGTGGCAAGAACTGTCCCAAGCACAGGAGTCAGGAAAAGGCATTATTTAGGACTAAGGCTGAGTCAGTAGAGCAAGGTAACCAAGCATGTGACTTCATGAAAAAAAACCAGAAAAGAACTACAAAAGGTGATAGACTGACTTTATCCAGGCTTGTAAAGGTGAAAGTTCATGTAAGCTTTAATTGTTCATCTTGACAACATTGTCTGCAGTGCTACGTCTAACATTGCCGGTGTAACAGGTGTTGACAGTGAAGGTAGAATGCTCTGTAATGCTTCCAGTTCCTAGAAATGCACTCTGTTACTATAGAATTTTTCCTCTTACTGGATGATTGTGCCATATTTTAAATTCACTTAAGGGCAAAAGTTTTCCAACAAACACTTATTCCTCTACAGGAACTTCCCAAGTTTCTTGAAGACCTTGCTTCAACTGATGCTGATCTGCCTTGGAACAGGTCTAAGAATCGTTTCCCAAACATAAAGCCATGTATGTGAGTCTACTGATCAACTTCCCCATTTTGCTCTTTATTTTCAATAGTGCAGCATATATTTGGAATGCAAGTGGTTTTTTTGTTTGATCTGCTGTTGAAATGGCAGTTCAATCATGTCCACATTATGAAATAATTTTCTGAGAAGTAATATATCTTTTCTTTGTGTTTTTTAAAGACAGTTTTATTTGCAAGTAGCTTTAAACTTGCTCTCACAAGCTTTAATATGCAGGTGCAAGAAACTGTAGCCTCAATAGTTTCTTAGCTTTGTAATTTAAGCCATGTAGCAAACTTTCTACCATTCTTGCTCGTTGGATTTTTTCCCCCTTTAGTAAGAAGTAATTTTTTTAAACATATAAAATCCACATTTGTGCATTTAGCCACCTCAGGGGCCTGGGTATGCTTTCTTGTGTATATGTGTACATGTGCTACAAAGGTTCCACAGAAGATCAGAGTGACTGTATGATAACTTATAAGCCCAGGCTAGATATTATCACAGGAGACAGGAGTCTGTCTCTCTATAC
>NW_016693464.1:0-1661 GCF_001604755.1 Lepidothrix coronata | reverse complement strand
TGCAGCCTCTTTTATGGGATCACACTCAGAGTGTTCAGTCCCCAGTGCAGCCTCTTCTTTGGGATCACACTCAGCAGCCCTTGCTGTGTGTATGGGGAAACAGCTTGAGAATCACTTCGAAAATCAAGCAGAAACAAAATTCTCGTTTTCAAACCCAAACAGATTTACACGCAGTTACTGTAGTACAAATAGCCGGCCTGAAAAAAAAAAAAAATAAATTTGGTATATCAATGTCAGAAAAAAAAAATAATAAAAAAAGAGCCTCTTTTCCCCAAAATGCTTTCAGATGGATGTTTTATTTTGCTTCGTACGTGCAAACCAGCATCTTGGAGTGTTAACAATCTTAACGTTAATTAAAAGTCTTAACACAAAATCTTAAAAAACACTGGAAAAAAACCCTTAAAAATCGTAATTTCTAACTACTCTTGCCTTGTAGATGTGTTAGCAAAGCCTCTGCGTATAAACTATATACAAGACTGCAAATTCTAAAATAGATTAATGACAAAAAAGAAATAAGTATGTAACTTTTTTGCTTTGCAAAGCCCTTGTGTGAATGCAAACTCTGTGAATAATAGTAATAAAGTGAAGCAGGTACCTAAGCAATAGCAGGATAAAACTCTAGCGTGTCATTAAGCAGGATAAGTGAGAGAAATTATTTTAAAATACGATTTTCAAAAATAGGTCTCCATTAATAAGTTCTCATCCCATTGGGTCTGCCCCTGCAGCTGATTTTGCCTTCCAAAATGTATTTAACAGGCTCACACAAAGCTGTGGGAATTTGGGACTTGCAGGTCATGTTCTTGCCCAGCTAGTGCAGTCCCAGGGCTCGAGTACAAATTTATAATGCCGTGTCTAAATCTGTCATGTGAAACCCTGAACGGCCTTGGTGCAAATTGACCTTGGTACCTGCGATGCAGCTTGCACTGGAGGCAGCACCTCCCAGTCGGGCAGGCATGGGGGGTAAATGGTTGGATATTGGATTAGAGATTTATGGTAAACTATTGTAAAAGATCTGGGAAGGACTCCTCTGTGTTCTGGTTGACTAATATTTTCCATTATAAAGGACTCTTTCTTTGGGAAGCATTAACACCTCGGTCGTTTGTTGCAGGCCTTTGATATTTAGCAGGGGAAATCCCAGAGGCTATAGTGGTACCTATTCATTGCCCAGAGAAACGTGAGTCAGTTTTCCCTGCGCTGTAAAGTATTAAAAATGCCGGCTCTCTGGTTCCCGCACAAAAGGCAGATTAAAATCAGGCTGCCACCCACATCTGTCTGGCTGCCCCCACTGCTCGAATGGCTCAACTGCCCTTGGAACATCACCTGAATCGCCACGACTTAGGGCCCAGCATATTTAATAAGATTAAAACCCGGGCACAAAGGTCTCAGCCGCCTGCAAAGCAGGAGCTTTCGAGGCAGCAACACGGTGGAAGGAGATTTTTACTCTTTTAATCTGACTGTATTTGAGACAGGGCTTTTAAATTCCTTTGCTCTCTCTGGCCAGGGTTGCTGAACACGGCAGACAACCTGGAGTAGGTTGTGAGGCTGAAGCAGAGGTGAGCACATGTGTATAAATCCTGAAGTCAGCTCTGTGAGCATCTTTAACCGTTTTATTTAGACACAACCTTCTTTTTTAATTTAAATTTATTCATTTAAAGATAGAC
>NW_016693463.1:0-1662 GCF_001604755.1 Lepidothrix coronata | reverse complement strand
GGAAGGTGTCCCTGCCCATGGCAGGGGGTGGGGTTGGATGAGCTCTAAGTTCCCTTCCAACCCAAACCATTCTGTGATTTTATGACCCTTTCCCCCTCCCCTTTGCTTTCGTGGTGAGGCCACTACAGCGTGATGTTTGTGGTGAATTTACCAGTACTTTTTGCAGCAGGAAATACTGCTCCAAAACACCCAATAAACAATAACTGCACTCAATTTAAAATTTGGAGGGTACAGGTGTGGAGGATCCCAGTTTTTTGGTGCTTACCCACGCAGCTGAAGCCTCGCTTCTTGCTGCACGACAGCAACTGGGGTTTGTCAGGGAAATGGCTCTGGGCTCCCAGCAGCAGTGACTTACCCTCCATTTGCTCTTTGCAAAGTTTTTCTGAATCTGAGCACTGACAGATGGGTAGATGTCACGGTGAAGGGCTGTATTTCCATTAATCCTGCAGATGGGAAGAGAAGAAAACGGGCTCGTAGGCAGATGGCATTTGTAAGGCATTCCACACTCTGGAAGCAACTCACTGCTTTCCACGTTCAATCAGCAATAATTAAACCCAAAGGAAAAACAGCAACAGGAATGCAGTGCAAACACACACTTCAAAGCCTGGGAGAGCTCAGGGTGGGATTTCGGCTTTGCCGCTGTTTACGGAGGCAGTTATGCACAAACAGCATCTTTAATTATTCATAATTTCCTGTCTTTGCACACACACACAAAAAAAGGAACACCCAGGGCCACGTGGAGGCAGATGGTGACGTTAATAATGGGGTGGGGGGACCCCCTGTCCTCAGCTTCCATGGAGCACGTGGAGAGGGACACGGGGCTGGTGAATTGTCCACTCACCACGGGTGCCTCAGGGCTTCTTCACAGGTAAACCTCACAGCTGGGTTCTTCTCCAGCAAATGTCTGATGAAATCCTTGGCTGGTCGGGAGGGGGGGAAAAAAAAGCAGAAGGAAAAGGTTATTTTCTCCTTCTTCCAAGGCACAATCCTAATGGGGTGTGGGGAATACGGTGGATAAAGGTCACAGAGGTCAGCCCTGAGGAGAAGGTGTTCATTGCACCAGGGGAGGTTCAGGTCGGATATAAGGAAAAAAAATTCTTCACTGAAAGAGTGGACAAGCATTGGAAGAGGCTGTGCAGGGAAGTGGTGGAGTCACCATCCCTGGAAGTGTTCAGAAAATGAGTAGATGTGGCCCTTTGCAATGTGGTTTAGTGGGCATGGAGGGATTCAGCCAAAGGTTGGACTTGATGATCTTAGAGGTCTTTTCCAACTTTAACAATTCTCTGATAACTCCATTAAAGGGACATGTTTGTAGTGAAGGGCTCCAGATGAAAAAATATTAACTGGAGATGTACCAAACACTCAGATTATGTGAACTGAGTTGAACTATTCAGCGAGAAAAAATAACTCTAAAAGCCATTAAAGAGTAAACTGGGAGGATTTATAAGTTGCCCTAAAAAGCACTTACATCAGTCCCATTTCTTTTTCTTTCTTTTTTTTTTTTTTAGCAGGAAGGATTGCAGTGTTTGTTATTAAATCCTAACAAACCCCCTGCTAGTTTTGTTTGCCTGTGTAAAAGATTGATGTTTAAAATATGCTGTGAAGATGCTGGATGTGGTGAGCTGTGTACAGGTGAGCTCCATGAGCAGGTTGGTCTGGTGG
>NW_016693462.1:0-1663 GCF_001604755.1 Lepidothrix coronata | reverse complement strand
CCTTTCTTAATAATGCTCAACCCTATGAGTTTACTGTGCTGCTCATTGATAATGTAGAACTTGTTTTTAGGATGAAGATTTATTGCTCAAGTTTGTCGTATGATTGACCCAGGTGTGGAATACTCTGATTCGAACTGAGGTTAAGCCTCAGTTTAAGAGCTTGTGCTAACGGTTTCAATCTGTGGTGCAGTAGGTCATAGTTTTGGTTTGTACAGCTTTCTAAAGCTTAAAGTAGAATGCAAAACGTGTTGTGATACAAGCTGGTTAACTTGCAAGGGGACTGGTTAAGGAAGAATCAATATGTGCTTAGAAGGCAGAGTTAATAACAATTCTGTCACTGAATCTTTCAGCTTGCCTAAAGTTGTTAAAAGACGTGTGAATGCTCTCAAGAACCTTCAAGTTCAGTGTGCACAGATAGAAGCAAAGTTCTATGAGGAAGTTCATGAGCTGGAAAGAAAATATGCTGCTCTCTATCAACCCTTATTTGATAAGGTATTTTAATGCTACTCTGATTTGTACTTTAATGCTTCAGCTAAAATACAAGGGAATATAATAAACTGAATGCTTATGCAGTTCAGAATTACTTTGGTCTCATATGTGCCCATTTAATTCAATTGATACAGTTTCGGCATCCATGTGATCGTTGCTTAAGTTAAGGGAGTGAAAGGTTCAACCTATTCCATGGTTACCAAAATCACTTCAGTATACCAGACTTCATTTTAATTAAGCAGATGTCAGATGATATTGTAACCTTTCTGGGACTTCAGTGTTTTAGTGTGTTGAAAACCTCCAAACTGCTGGGTCTGCCTTCTAGAGCCAGAAGAAAATGTTTTGATAAATAGTTAATGTAGTACTAATTGTGTAATTTAGGATTAAGAATTTACTGATATGGGTATTGCTGATTGTAAATGGCTAGGAAATTCAAAAATATTCTTGGTTTAATCTTCCAGCGAAGTGAAATCATCAATGCAATTTATGAACCTACAGAAGAAGAATGTGAATGGAAAGCAGATATTGAAGAAGAAATTTCAGTGAGTATCTTAAATGGTTCTCATCAATATCTCAAGCTTTAGCATGAAACAAGATTCAGTACAGTAACTGAAGTTTAAAAAATAAAAAAAGATTGGGTTCCTAATGATTAATTGCTTATAATAACTATATTAATTCTTAATGATTGCTTAAAGCATGCACATGAAGCTTAAGCTGTACTGGTATTGACATGAAACTGTTAGTGAACCTTATGGGCACTCTTTTAAAATTAAGGAAACCTCACATTTTTATTTTGTTAAGGAGGAAATGAAAGAGAAAGCCAAGCTTGAAGAAGAAAAAAAAGATGAAGAAAAAGAAGACCCCAAAGGAATTCCTGAGTTTTGGCTGACAGTATTCAAGAATGTGGACTTGCTCAGTGATATGGTGCAGGTAGGTCCAGGCTTATTTAAACAGTAGTACTAGTACTTAATCCAAGTGTCTTTAAGAAAAGAGCAGGAACACTCCATTGCTTCATATGTCTGTTGAAGAGTGAAAATGGAACCATTACTTGGCTCTCATCTCTGGTACTTCATTCAACTGAGAGTGTAGAACAATGAAATATTTCTTTACTGTTTTATTTTTGGAACCTATTTTACCATACTAATACATTTTCTGTGCTTATAGGAGTGTGTGT
>NW_016693461.1:0-1664 GCF_001604755.1 Lepidothrix coronata | reverse complement strand
CAGAAAGAACCGTGTATTGCAGAATACACCATCTAAGGAGTCTTTCTGCTGTGCCTTTTGCAATTGGATATGTCTGTCATGTATTGGCCTCATAAGCCACCAGTGCGCCTGTAACAAATGTGGATAGAGCCTTCCCAAATCTTCGTTCTCCCCCTGGAGCAGAACAAGGTAAGAACCTGTTCTTAAGCATTGTGTAGGAAGAGAGACCAAGTGTGAAACATCTGATCATTCTATTTCTGAGCATCAGAGCCCCTATTTCCTTTTCCTGAAAATGCTGGACTAGGAACACCAGCAGTGATACTTGTGCATAGTGTGAAGTAGCATGAAAGACAGTCCCGTCTTCCCTGCCCATCCTCCAAATCATTCTGTAACACATCTGAAATGCTGTTTGACCTTTTACTGCTTTGCTTTAGCTTTTCCTGACATATTAGAAAGCATTATTCAGTCTCTGGCAGATACATCACATATCTGTGAATCTGCTTTAATTAGACAAGGACTACTGCCAAATGGGAGTTGATTTGGAGTCAATTGCTCTTCAGGTGATCCCTTCTGCATTAAATGATGAGCAACTTCAAGTATCAAAAAAATTATTCTCTCCACTTCAGCTTTTCCATGAAACAGTTTTCCTTCCACCTCTGGTAGTTCAAAGACATAGCGGAAATACACCCAGAGCCAGAATCCCCTGACAGAAGAGAGTTCTGCATATCACAAAGCCAAACACCACTGTAGGCAGTTTTTTGTTCTTTTCCCTCCCTCCTCTGCTGAGTCAACATCCTCACCTCTAGATATCGAGTTAAGAAGCAGAAGGCTCCTGGAGTGAATATGTTGCCCCCCAATAATTACCGTAGTTTCCCTATCAAAAAAAAAAAAAAGAAAGACACTACTGAACAAACAAACTCATGAATCCAGATATTGAGTAGAATAAGAAAACCTGAAGAAGCAGCAATAGAATTTGGAATAACAGTATTATACATTCTGGCTGCACCTGGAACCTCATGGTAGGGGGACTGCTACTGCACCTGATCTGAAAGCAAGATGATGGAAACATCATGCTCAACTCTACTGCTTCTGTATTGTCTTTCATTAAGAGAAAATAAATGCTTTAGAGAACCAAAGAATCACAGAAAGTGTAAAGCTGTTCAAAATATCCCCCAAACTAAGAAGAAAAATGTATTTACCAGAAGAAACAATGCATGGCAGTTATTTAAATGCAGTTTGTTATCCAGTCTTTCTCTAAGGGCCAGAAAGTTGCGTTCCCCTCTCAGTGCTATTTCATCTATAAAGACAATCCAGATTAATATTAACTTGAAGTACAGTTCTGCTAAACACACCAAAGCCATGAGAATTTACATGAAAGATGGGTGGTTCATTGGTTGAGTTAGCTTTTTTTGCTCCCCTCACCATATCCCAAGAGTAAGAAAATACTCTAAAGAATGAGATTTCTGCTTTTCATTCAAATTGTAAAATCAAAGGAAGATCAACTACTCAATCTAAACCAGAATTATTATCCTGTCGTTCCCATCTGGTTTCCTTCATGGAAATATTTTCAAGGGATAAAAGCAAAACATTTTTAACAGTTACTCTTCTGCATTAAGCCGCGCTCACAAGTCAGTAGACCCAGTGAATAAAAGGATACGGAAGTCATCTTAAGTTATAGCCTATCC
>NW_016693460.1:0-1666 GCF_001604755.1 Lepidothrix coronata | reverse complement strand
GCGCGGCCGCCTTGTCCTTGCGCACGCGGGGCCCGGCCATGGGGCGGCCGTGCCGGTCCAGCCCCAGGTACCACGCGCGGCCCGAGCGCCGCTGCCGGTACAGCGCCGAGGCGTAGAGCACGTGGTAGTTCTCGAACACACACTCCTTGAACCGGCACTCGGGGGTAAAATGGACCTGGGGGGGAAAAAGGTGAAATGGGGGCATCTGGGACCCCCCCTGAGTCACAGGGACCCCCCAGAGCACGTGGTAGTTCTCAAATACACACTCCTTGAACCGGCACTCGGGGGTGAAGTGGACCTGGGGGGGAAATCAGTCATCTCAGAGCCCCCCGGGGTCACAGGGACACCCCCAGAGTCACAGGGACCCCCCAGAGCACGTGGTAGTTCTCGAACACGCACTCCTTGAACCGGCACTCGGGGGTAAAATGGACCTGGGGGGGAAAAAGGGTCATCTCAGAGCCCCCCGGGGTCACAGGGACCCACAGGGACCCACAGGGACCCCCCAGAGCACGTGGCAGTTCTCGAACACACACTCCTTGAACCGGCACTCGGGGGTAAAATGGACCTGGGGGGAGAAAATCAGTGACCTTGGATCCCCTGAAACCCCCCCGGGGTCACAGGGACACACAGGGACCCACAGGGACCCACAGGGACCCCCCAGAGCACGGGGTAGTTCTCAAATACACACTCCTTGAACCGGCACTCGGGGGTAAAATGGACCTGGGGGGGCAAAATCAGTGACCTTGGATCCCCTGAAACCCCCCCAGGGTCACAGGGACACCCCCTGAGTCACAGGGATCCACAGGGACCCCCCAGAGCACGTGGTAGTTCTCGAACACGCACTCCTTGAACCGGCACTCGGGGGTAAAATGGACCTGGGGGGGAAAATCAGTGACCTTGGATCCCCTGAAACCCCCCCGGGGTCACAGGGACCCACAGGGACCCCCCAGAGCACGTGGTAGTTCTCAAATACACACTCCTTGAACCGGCACTCGGGGGTAAAATAGACCTGGGGGGGAAAAAAGGTGAAATGGGGGCACCTGGGACCCCCCCTGAGTCACAGGGACACCCCCAGAGCCACAGGGATCCACAGGGATCCCCCCAGAGCACGTGGTAGTTCTCAAATACACACTCCTTGAACCGGCACTCGGGGGTGAAGTGAACCTGGGGGGGAAAAAGGGTCATCTCAGAGCCCCCCGGGGTCACAGGGACCCACAGGGACCCCCCAGAGCACGGGGTAGTTCTCGAACACGCACTCCTTGAACCGGCACTCGGGGGTGAAGTGGACCTGGGGGGGGGAAAAAGGTGAAATGGGGGCATCTGGGACCCCCCCTGAGTCACAGGGACCCCCCAGAGCACGTGGCAGTTCTCAAATACACACTCCTTGAACCGGCACTCGGGGGTAAAATGGACCTGGGGGGGGAAAAATCAGTGACCTTGGATCCCCTGAAACCCCCCCGGGGTCACAGGGACACCCCCAGAGTCCCAGGGATCCCCAGGAACGCAGAGGGACCCCCAGGGACCCCCAGGGACCCCCAGGGACCCACAGGAACGCAGAGGGACCCTCCTGGAGTCCCAGGGATCCACAGGAACCCTCCCAGAGTTACAGGAGTCCACGGGGATGGATCCGTGGGGACCCCCCCAGAATCCCAGGGACCCCCAGGGA
>NW_016693459.1:0-1667 GCF_001604755.1 Lepidothrix coronata | reverse complement strand
TGTCCCCTGTCCCTGTGTCCCCTGTCCCTCTGTCCCCTGTCCCTCTGTCCCCTGTCCCTGTGTCCCTGTCCCTGTGTCCCTGTCCCTGTCCCTCTGTCCCCTGTCCCTGTGTCCCTGTCCCTCTGTCCCCTGTCCCTCTGTCCCCTGTCCCTGTGTCCCTGTCCCTCTGTCCCCTGTCCCCTGTCCCTCTGTCCCTGTCCCCTGTCCCCTGTCCCTGTGTCCCTGTCCCTGTCCCTGTCCCTCTGTCCCCTGTCCCTCTGTCCCCTGTCCCTGTGTCCCTGTCCCTGTCCCCTGTCCCTCTGTCCCTGTCCCTCTGTCCCCTGTCCCTGTCCCCTGTCCCCCCCCCTCATACCAAAGCACTTGCTCTGGTTGGTGGCCCTGTCCCTGTGTGATGTCCCCAGTGTCCCCAATGATGTCCCCAATGTCCCCAGTGATGTCCCCAATGTCCCCAATGTCCCCAATGATGTCCCCATGACCCCAGTGATGTCCCCTCACCGAAGCACTTGCTCTGGTTGGTGGCCCTGTGTGTTCCCAGTGTCCCCAGTGTCCCCAGTGATGTCCCCAGTGATGTCCCCAATGTCCCCAGTGTCCCCAATGTCCCCACTGTCCCCTCTCACCGAAGCACTTGCTCTGGTTGGTGGCCCTGTCCCTGTGTGATGTCCCAATGTCCCCAGTGTCCCCAATGATGTCCCCATGTCCCCAATGATGTCCCCAATGTCCCCAATTATGTCCCCTCACCGAAGCACTTGCTCTGGTTGGTGGCCCTGTCCCTGTGTGATGTCCCCATGTCCCCAATGATGTCCCCAGTGTCCCCAATGTCCCCAATGATGTCCCCAGTGTCCCCAATGTCCCCAATGATGTCCCCATGACCCCAGTGATGTCCCCAATAACCCCTCACCGAAGCACTTGCTCTGGTTGGTGGCCCTGTGTGTTCCCAGTGCCCCAATGATGTCCCCAGTGATGTCCCCAATGTCCCCATGACCCCAGTGATGTCCCCAATGTCCCCTCACCGAAGCACTTGCTCTGGTTGGTGGCCCTGTCCCTGTGTGATGTCCCCAATGTCCCCAATGTCCCCAGTGATGTCCCCAATGATGTCCCCAATGTCCCCAATGTCCCCAGTGATGTCCCCATGACCCCATTGATGCCCCTCATACCGAAGCACTTGCTCTGGTTGGTGGTCCTGTCCCTGTGTGATGTCCCCACTGTCCCCAGTGTCCCCCATGTCCCCAATGTCCCCATGACCCCAGTGATGTCCCCCCTCTCACCGAAGTACTTGCTCTGGTTGGTGGCCCTGTCCCTGTGTGATGTCCCCAATGTCCCCAATGATGTCCCCACTGTCCCCAATGATGACCCCAATGTCCCCAATGTCCCCATGACCCCAGTGATGTCCCCATGTCCCCCCTCATACCGAAGCACTTGCTCTGGTTGGTGGCCCTGTCCCTGTGTGATGTCCCCAATGTCCCCATGACCCCAGTGATGTCCCCAATGTCCCCATGACCCCATTGATGTCCCTCATACCGAAGCACTTGCTCTGGTTGGTGGCCCTGTCCACGAAGACTTTGGCCGAGATGACGTTTCCGAAGGGGAGGAACATCTGCAGGATCTCGGAGTCGGCGAACTCCTGGGGCAGGTGGTAGATGAAGATGTTACAGCCCTCGGGGCCTGCG
>NW_016693458.1:0-1668 GCF_001604755.1 Lepidothrix coronata | reverse complement strand
TAGCTTAGCTTAGCTTTTATTTATTGTTTTGCATAACTGCTGAGAGTTAACAGTGAGTGTAAGATGTAGGTGTACTGTGTGTGTTCATCTCTGCCCTCACCATCAACATCTCGTATCAGCAACTAAGTTACCCTGTAATGTAGAAAAGCTGTCTCAGAGTCCTGATCCCTAATGTCACAAAATACACTGAGAATAACTATGATTTCCACAGGGGAAATGTAAACCTTTCTGTCAGTCATAAGTTCGGTTTGGAGATCATGTACCTGCTGCAGTCCCGGAGAGCCCAGTTCAGGGCTTTTCCTCATGGAAGGACAATGTTTATATGTGGCTCCAGCTAAGCCATACACAAAGGGCAGCTCTTAACCTGCCTTAACAAGCTGGTGGGAATACAGCTAAAGAAGAAAAAGCTCTACAATGTATTTCAGAATAAGCTGGACCCTCCCTCCCTAGTGAACCCCATGAATAGACAAAAATTGAGCCATATTTTTAAAGACAGTTCACACAATCAGACAACACAGGCACTGGATGTGCCTCTGTGCATGTACTGAGGATGTAACTGAGAATAACAGAGGAGTATCAAAGCTATCAGTCCTACTCTTGACTGGGCAACTCAGCCCTCTAATGATGTCCTTTCCTCTTCTAGATTTTGTTGTGACATGTCACACACTGTATGCAATGATTTATGTAAGTAATCACATATAAGATGAATGAATAAAGAGGAGTACATAAAAGAAAAATGCTCTGTGATCACATTCATGATACTCCAGCATCAGTTCCAGTATATAAACTTAAAAATGTTAAAATTAAATAGTCATTCTCGCTTTGGTGCCCAAAACAAGCAGAGATCTGGAATGTGACTTTCCTTTCAGACAATAATAGGTTCACTCTGCTCTTTTTATATAAACAAGAGCTAAGAATTGCTCAGTAATATAATGCTTATTTAACTCTATTTATCCAGGATTTTTCAGGCTAAGTAAACAGACGATATAAGGCCACTTAAAAAAAATTAAACTGATGATAAAACTTCTTTCAGCTAATTTTGAACTTAAAACTCTATGCAGCCCTCGAGCACAAGAAATACTCTCTTGGGGAAGCTTTAATCAAAGTAAAATGGGACTCGTGCGCTCCCAGTGAGATGCCAGCTCCTTTTCTGGATGAGAGGAGAGCTGGGGGACAAAGACTGGCATGAAAGTGGAAAAGAGGAGCCTCCAGATATAAATATGAAGGTCTGCTGAGCCCAGGGAGGCACTGGAGATTGTGCCCTTCCCATACCCTGCTTTCCTACAGCACTAGGTGGAGTGGGACTGCCAGAGAGGGGGCTGGAGGTTGTGATGAGTTGGTTCATTTCTTTATGAAGGTCTGGCACCAGCACCTCTGTAAGTCACCTGCACAATATCCACTTGCACGGGAGGAGGTAAAGACTGACTGATCCAGCGGGCAGGTTGTTCCAGGTTGTTTCAAATATGTGACATCTAACCAGATCCTACACATCTCCAGTGATGGCAAAGCACACACACATGCACACACACCGCCCCCATGTCACCTAACTCTTGTTGATGATTAGGTTTAAGTAATTATTTTCCTGACCTGAAATTCTCTGTTGCAACTTGTACCTTTAATTTCCTGTTATGACTGTATCTCTTTACAGCAGGGTCCTACCTCCTGAAG
>NW_016693457.1:0-1669 GCF_001604755.1 Lepidothrix coronata | reverse complement strand
AACTATTGATACCATTTTTAGTCCATTTTCCTTGGTGTGTCTGTAAGTTTAGATTACTCCAGTTACCTCATCACCAAGTGTAATAAGTACATCTAGTAAAACTCTCCCACCATTACTAAAATATTTAGAGCAAAATTTAGGAAGTTTACTACAGGAAACTACTCCTTTTTGCATGAAGGAGCTTGAAATATCACTCTGAAAAACATTTACACCAAGACATAAGCAACTTTTACGCTAAAGGAATCCTTCCTCAGAAGTTATCCATAACTTAGGGTCAAAAAGAAGGCAGCATCCATCAGCTCTTTTGTGCTGCAAACAGGTGGTGAGTGGTTAAAATTCGCACACATTCCTCAAATTTCCTCTGCCTACAGTACATAGCGTATTTTCAAATGGCTGATTCCATTTATTTGCAATCTTCATGTGTGTTGTAAGCCTAATGAATACATGCTGAGACATCCAACAACAACAAACCAGATCATCACTTGCCAGAACAACTTCAAAGCTCTATGATGTGTAACGAAAATCAAAATAATGCTGCAAAAATTTATCTTCCAGACTCTTCCATTTAGAATTTGCTAGCAGCTCTGCCTTTTAAGCGCTCTCTCTCTCGTAGGGTGAGTAGAAATACGTCCTGCTGCTATTTACTTATCTTCTGGCACTATCTGCTAATCAGAGCCAGCCTGTGATTCTGTCATTTCTGTCCCTAGGACTCCAGTTAGCCCCCAGGGGATGGTGCCAATCCTGCCTCAGGGAACTGGAGACATGACCCTGGAGCCCTCCTTTCTCTTGCTGAATGGTTTGGAAACCTGAAGCAGCTGAATCAGGCACACCCTTACACTTAACAAGCACATTGCTCAGGATCTATTTTATCTGTCAGGAAGTTTCCTCTCAATTGCATTTTAAAAGTCATTTTAGTACTTTAGACGACTATCTTTAATGGCAAACAGCGTGAAGCAACATGAGATTTCTTCTTCTCTTCCTATTTTAAACTAAACCAAGTATCAGCTGCCATTTACAGAGAAATTCTGAAAATATGGATCTGAGCCTAAACCAGAATTTTTTAATAACTCGAAATAAAAACTTCTGTTGGCAAGACAAACACTGACAAATCTATATTGCTAGCACAGCGGATTGTTTACTGTTTACCAAAAGATATATACATGGGCAGGGTATAAAAAGCTGCAGAATCTCTTCTAGGAACTTACTCACTTGGAGTAGCACCTTACCACCACTGCTGTTCCAACTGTCCTGAGGTGAGGGTTCAGTTTCTTTGCATGTTCAGAAGTTTGTGACTTCAAGAATGTGAGCCACAGTCTGAAACCCTAAATTCCCTTTTTCTTTCCCTTAATTAAAATCCCCCACAAAATTTTACTCCATGACTTTTGCATTATTATTATTATTATTACATCATTTTATAATATCCTGCTCTGTGCTGGACAGTGTATACAATAAATGGAAAGCAGACATGATCACTCTGGGATTTCATTCATCCTGAATTTTTGATGGATTTATATGCAGAGAATTTCTTTCTGCCTTTCAAATAGTCCAGTCTGGAAAAGTACCAGGTTCAATATACATCTAGTATATGCTCTGACCAGCTAAAAAAATGGACATTGCAACAAAAGAGCAGGCCAGGACCAATTTAAGAAGGTAGGGTTATATTTTTAAA
>NW_016693456.1:0-1669 GCF_001604755.1 Lepidothrix coronata | reverse complement strand
AAACCAAACCAAAACAAACTAAACAAACAAACAAAACAAAAGACCCACAACCCTTTTCTGCTAGGACTATAAGTTTTTTAATTTCAAACTTCAGACATATCTGCTCTGACTTCTCTGGTCAGAACTTCTACTTTAAGTTTTAAAAAACTCTTTGAATTTTTGTGTTCATTTCAATAAGTATTTACTGAATGTCCATTTTAGCAAGCATTTTAAGTTTTTATGCACCTGGAACACTAAAAGAAATCACAGCAGAAAAATAAATCACATTCGTTCATAATTACCTGAATGGTACAAATCTGAACAGTGAAATATTTAAGGAAAAAGGGGGAAAAGAGGCAGGAATAGTAGTACATAAATCTACACACTGGAAATTATTCAAGTTGAGAAGTCCTCCAGATGTCAGTCTGTAAACAGTGCTTCATAAAATGAATTTCCCCACTAATTGTTGGCAGGAATAACATCTAGAATATGTTATTGCATTTGACCCACTCTTTCCCCCTTTACTGTGTAGCTAAATTCTTGTTTGACATCACAGATCTTTTATCAGTTGTGATAAACCCAAGAAAGCAAGCTTTTGTCAGCAAATCTGCTTGATAGGGTACAAAACGCATAAAATTACACTCAAGCTAATTGTGAACTTTGTTCACCAAAGGAAATGAGACTTCTCTTGCTTATTTTCACTACACCTGTTTTTGTAACACATTTGGTTCTTAAGTTGGAAAAAGATACCCACACCCAAAGGAAACATAAACATATAACACACATTGAACAAAAATTAAGTACTGACAGTTTTCCTACAGGTTCATATCACCATGTTTTCACACATTTTATTGAAGCTCTAAAAGTGGAAAAACAGGAAAACAAAAGTGGTATACATCTAAAAAAATTAAAAGGCACTTTGAGGTAAAGAGTATTTGAGTTTCCTCTTTCTCTTACCCTCAGTCACAACCTAAACTATGCATAAAGTTTCCATTTTCCTCTGAAATTAACTATTAAAAGAGTCCACAGAAAGAAGAAAAAAGCTTCCTGAGCAGTCCTTGGCAGCAAAACAGCCCAAATGTGAGCAGAAGCCTTGTAAACAATAGATTTTGCATTCATATGTATATCATTATAAAAAGGAGATAATCTAAACAGCAAAATTATTTCACAGAGATTCCAAAAAACCATATCCAAAACCACGTTCACTTTGGTTTTCTTGTTCTGTCAACCATTTTAGGAAAGTGCATACTAAAAATGCAGTCTACAACATTAGAGATTATTCTCTCTGAAAGAGCTAATCAATTACTGATTGCTCAGAATCAGAGTACTGATTCTGCTAGCTACCTTTATTCAAGTCCTGTAAATTTTATAAGAAAAGAAAGGAAGGAAGGGAAAAAGGGAGAAAGAAAGACAGAAAGAAAGGGAGAGAGAAAGAGAGAAAAAAGAGAGAGAAAGAGAGAAAAACAGAGAGAAAGAAAAACAGAGAGAAACAGAGAAAAACAGAGAGAAAGAGAAAAACAGAGAGAAAGGGAAAAACAGAGAGAAAGAGAAAAACAGAGAGAAAGAGAGAGAAAGAGAGAGAGAGAAAGAGAGAGAGGAGAGAGAAGGAGAGAGAAGGAGAGAGAAGGAGAGAGAAGGAGAGAGAAGGAGAGAGAAGGAGAGAGAAGGAGAGAGAAGGAGAGAGAAGGAG
>NW_016693455.1:0-1670 GCF_001604755.1 Lepidothrix coronata | reverse complement strand
ATATAGAATTAAATATAAACAAATGTAATAGCTATTTTCCCCTCTCCACTAACATAAAACGTATTGATCTTTTTAACTACAGTAAATGTCTTTATTAATTGTGGCTTTTCTGAATACTCAGTACAACAACTTCACTAGGATTGCTTATATGTTTAAAGTTAAGCACATGTTCAAACATCTCTTTGAATTGGGGCGTATCTGTTTCCAATGAAAGAGCAAAAAAAAGAGAAATAATAAAATTGATTGGTCTTAATCTGGAAATCTGAATAATTAATATGGAATAGAGCCAGTTTTTTAGCATAACTTCCTCTCACTTTGTTCCCTTTCTTCTCTTCTGGTTCTGTTTGATCTCTGGATTTATTTTCACCTCTCGCTCTGTTATTTTAAATCCATCATGCATGTATGTCATCCATGTCCTTGGGAGGGCCCTCTCCCAGATAATGTGCTGGGTGGAGTTTAATATACACGTGCACAGACACAGAAACACATAAACACACACATATGTGCTTGTTTCTTCACTTCTGCCTAATAATATTTTTCCAGCTGTTTCTGTGAGCTCAAAGTGCTTAAATGCAATGAATATCCTACTCATTAAACAACAATCATAACTGAACATGAGCACATTAATACATGTGCATCAAAAAAATGTTTTCCTTTAAAGGTGAACTGCAAAGGGAATTGAGGCAGGGAAATAAATTCTCTTCCCCCCCCCTTTTTATTTAACATTTGTAAGTATTGCCTGTAAAGTTCTACTCTCCACTTCCCTCATCTCTGTCTTCTTGACATTTTGAAAGCCAGTTTGAGTATTTCTTAGGACAGAAGGTAGAGCTGTTGAGAATGACTGCATTGACCAAAGCAGATGCTGATGAGGGTTTGGGTTTCTGTAGATACTGGATTGAACATCAACATATCAAGGTCCATTTAAACTAATTTAACTGTGCTGGCAAGAATTCTGTGTACACAAAAAGCTTGAGATACAGAACAACAACAATGAGTATATTAAAAAAAAAAAAATCAAGCTGTGAACTCTTTTAAGCTTTCACTGTAAATCATCAGCAAGCGATGAAAAGCATAAATGCAATAAAAATAATCATTTCCAGGTCACTGTTAAATGATGTGACAAATGCAGACAGGGATATTGTAACGTTGAGAACCAGAGAAGACCCAAATTCTGCCTCATCAGTCATTTCCTTTCTCCTTTCATTTCCTGCAGTTCCCATGCACTGTACCTCTTTTACACTTTTTCTCCTTCCTATTCACTTTTCCATCTTGTCTGCTTCCCTCACCTCTCAGCCCTCTGCAGCTGCTGATTTTACATCTTGCCAGGCCCCCTCGAGGAGCAAAAGCACAACAATCTTTCCCTAATAAGATTCTGGCACTTCCTCTTGAAGCTTCTTCCGGAACCTGGATGGGAACAAGCGTGTGAAAACGAGGAATAATGGGAATAAAACGCAGCTCATGTCTTTGGAACTTCAGAGGGGCCTTGAACTGAGTGCTGAGGGCAAAACATGGTGCTTGCCAGATCTGATCCCAGCACAAGCAGAGTAAATTCAGTGTCAGGACTCTGAAATCCAGCAGAGCAGGAGTTTCTGAAGGCTGCCACCGAGTGCTTGGGGCCCTGCAGAACTGAGCAGCAGGGCAATCTGTAATAACACTGTTTCAGCCATATT
>NW_016693454.1:0-1670 GCF_001604755.1 Lepidothrix coronata | reverse complement strand
CAACACAGTCTTTCTTAAACTGTTTGTTTCATTGAATCTGTATTATACTGAACCCGTAGTACACAATGAAAAACAATCTGTTCCACTGTGGGACATTCAAGGAGCTCACCTCTCCACACTGGATGCCTTGGTACTTAATAGCTCTTTGCCTGATTCATTTCTGTAAACATTCCTGGTTTTTTACCCATCTCTAGGTGATGTTTTTATACCTGATAATAAAATTTTAATTGAATTTTTAACTTAAAACGAGCACTGCATGTCAAAGCATTATTTGTTTGTTCAGATCTTGCAAGTAGGAATAAAAATTTCCTGTCATCCTTTCAAAATACCCACTTTCCCCTGTTTTTAAAATGCATGATTCTTTACATAGGAAAGAGAAGAACCCAAAACTTAACCCTGAGCAGTTGCAAAATTCTGCAGCTGTGGTAATTGCAGTGGTGTCATGCATTGGGGCCAGGAGCTGTGCTCTCTCAGAGAACAGTTCTCTGTAACACAGTACCCAAAGAGCTTATCAGTGGAAAGCATCTTTAGAAGTACTGCCTCAGCAAGTGGAACTATTTCAGACGTGAACAAAGGGATCCTTGTCCCTCGGTTCAAGTGCTCAAGTGCTTTACTTTTTAAATTTACTTATGAAACAAGTCTTTTCTGTATTGAACAAAGATTCATCAGCAAAGGAAAAATGACTAAGAAATTCTTGGCTTATCTTGAAAGTCAGCAACCCAGAAAAAACTCCAGTTCAGGGCTTACACTAAATTCACCTCAACAGGCTGAATCTGAAATAACTCCTTTTGAAACAGGAAGTTCTCTGGGAATTGCAGTATTCACCAGCAAAAGGGTGAGATCATATTTTCACTGAATCTGGTTCTTCCAATAGCCAGGCAAGGGAAATGATGTAAAGAAAGCAAGAGAAAAGTAATGGGTCCAGGAGAACCAGCTCCCTAGACAACCTTGAAACACTCAATCCACTTCTTTTCCCTGTGATTCTGTGGAACAGTCAGGAATGCATGTTCTCTCTTCTTTAAAGCACAGATCTTCCTCTCATGGCCAGAGGCTTCCACATGACTGTGAATAACATGAACTTATGAACATAAAAAGGTTCTTCCTAGCCAATTTATTTTCTTGTCTCCCAGAACAGAAGCACAGAGACTGGATGTGAGGACTTCCTGCGAGATGCCATCCTCTAATTATTCCAACTATCAAAACTAAGATGACTCATTAAAATTGGATGAATACAGTTGGAAGGCTATTTCCTATCTTAATTCCATCTTAATTGTGAGAGCAAATCAATGAAACTTTGGCATCTCCTTTAATTCTGCTGCCTAATTCTCCAAATCAATAACATGAGAAAACTGCTCCGCAACACCGATCATGAGCATACTCTTACCTTGAGTGCCTGCGTGGGCTGTCTGAACAAAGAAAGCTCCCATAAAGCAGCCAGCTCCATTAAAGAGAGCTAAAAAGTGCATGGAAATCCCTCGGATTCTTTCAGGCACGAGCCGGAATGAAAGTAAGGCACCTTGGAAAGGAAACAGATACAGTTACAGGTTAAAAAAAGCAAAAAAAAAAAAAAAAAAAAAAAAAAGAAAGAAGTAAATTATGTCAGAAGGTAGATAAGACAGAAAAGTATCTCGAAGCATCTGTAATAGAGAATTTCCATATTTTATACAGAG
>NW_016693453.1:0-1671 GCF_001604755.1 Lepidothrix coronata | reverse complement strand
ATTGTACATAATAAAATGCTAGCTGCTACGGTGATAACAATGGAAGTTGATTAGCGATTCATCTAAGAAAAGTATGTTAATTATGTTATTAGCAGCAGGAAAAAGCAGCAACCAAACGTGTTCATTTCCTCTTTTACGTACAGGACAGTCTATATGTGTTGTCTTTCCAACAATATCAAATGACACGAAAGAGCAGATTAATCAGATAATAACTATAGACTATTTATAGACTTCCACCACAGAAGATGTTGAGACTTTCAAAGCAGTATAGAGATAAAGCAAAGCAGACAGAGATAAATGTCTTTCACAATATAACTCTCAAGATTGAGGTGAAGTGAGGACATGAGTGCAAAAAATCATCTACACTTAACTCCTAGTAAGATGAAAGTTAAACATATTGGTAGGGGACCCTGAGAATCCTTGAATTCATGATGTGGTCCTGTTCAGTCACAGTTATGTTCACTATGTGAACACTAAAAGCCCTTCTAGACTAAGGTGGAGTTCCCTTATAGTAGATTTCATGGAGAAATCCATACTCCTTTTTTCTTTTGGCTAAGAAGTCACCTTAACAACCTTGGGACTGACAGTGCAACTCTGATAATGCTTGCATTTCTTTTGTTCCCTGCATTTTGAAGTGTCTTATATTTCTGTGTGAGAAGTGTATTCCAACCTGAAGACCTTACAAACTGCATACAATTTAGCAAAGAATTCCCCAGCAGACTTTTTTGATTCTTTTAAAGAATCCCAAAGGAGACTAATGTTTGCCCTCCCGACTTACCTAATTTATATTCATCACTCATGACCTCATTCACCTGGCACATGCGTTCTTGGCACAAGGGGATTGTTTACAACAGAACTGTTTTCTCAATGACTGTGGAACTGGAAATCGAACGCTAAGGTAAACATCATTAACACCACTCCAAACTGCAGTTATACATAAAGCAATACTTAATTAATCTGACCTTCATAAATAACATCACAAAGTGTATAATTTTCAAGAGCAAGCTGACCAATGTCTGTATATACCCCAAGGATAGGGAGGGAAAAAGAATGGATAAAGCATGCTCATTTCTTTGCTAATTAATCTGCAGGAGAAGCTTCAATACAACAGTGATGTGCTTAGAGAAGAACAGGGAATACAATACAAGTAGATGAAAGCAGACAAACTGTAAGAACTGTTGCAGCTGTGGTTTTTTGCTTCCTCAGTTTTGTTCATTTAAATCTTTCAACAGACTTTTACAGTAACAATATTGTAGGTTGAGATATTCAATATGATCCAAAGTGTAGCAACTGTAGAAGCAAAGCTGTCGTTTAAACATGGAAACAAATTTGTGAACTGCTAATACCATAGGACAAATGGCTGATATTAGAAATGCCCTTTTGATCTTCTTGAAAGATAAATGTTCCCAAAACATGTCAGGTACATGTAAAAGAAACATGCTTTGCTTTAAGAGGCCTTCAAAAGGAATAAAGTTTTGGAAGAGCAGGTAGCATGGTTGCAGCCTCCAGCTGGAGTCACTTGTATTGTGTCCAACTATTCATCTACTGAATTTTCTTGTTATGTTTTCTGCATATCGGGAAGGGGGAAGGGAGATCAGGATCCACAGGCTACAGTGTGATATAGCTGGAGAATTCTTTATGTGATTTCCATCCAGCCTGTCCTACTGCATT
>NW_016693452.1:0-1672 GCF_001604755.1 Lepidothrix coronata | reverse complement strand
CTGATCTCTGGTGCCTACAGGAGCCAGAAATGAGAGTATCAGAAATGTCACTGCTAATCTGCCCTTTAAAGCAAAACAAAACAAAACAAAACAAACAAAAACCACAAACCAAAACAAACAACATCCCCTCTTTCTTATGGCAATAGCCTTGAGAGTATGACTTTGTTAAAACCAGTCACTCATGTTGAAAATACGTACTTGGAATTTTTTTCCCCTGGGGTTGTAGCTTATTAGTGGCCTTTCTTACATCAGCGCATGGCTGTCCTTTAAAATGCAATATGGATCTGTCATTCTGGGGGAGTGTTGGGGAATTTGGTCTTTTGGTGCTGTGGTAAATGCTTTTGTCTGTATTGTAAAAGCATTGCCCTACCCAGCCATTTGGCACCTGGTGCTTGAGGTCAGCTCAGATCTGGTGCCATTGCAGAACCTTGTAACCCTACTGGGGAAAAAAATGGATGAGAAAAAGCTGTGGGAAATGGGGGTCTGGTCCCCTTGACTTAGGAGCTCTGTTCAAGCTAAGACACTCAGCCATGGTCCCTGTGCCTGGCCATGTGCCTCGCTGATCTGGATACTGGCTCTGGCTTGCAGACTTGATATCCTGGCTTGACCTTGACGTTGCCTCATCACTACAAACTTGACAAACCTTGGTTACTGTCACAGGACCTTCTCTGCTCATTGTTTTTCGGTGCTACAGTACTGCACCCCTTGCCAGTGAGATTGCTGGCTGATCATCTGGCTGTCACCCTCATCTCCCAGCCTCACCCCTGCTGCTCCCTGAAACTGGGGTTGTCACGAGTGTTTGTTCAGCTGTCAACTTTAAAAATGTGGTGTCAAGCAACAGGGAAATGATGAACTGGGTGAGACAAATTTATTCCATGGGACTCAGTCTTCCACTCTCTGATTGCAGTTCTGCTACCTGTATGTAATCCTGAAGAGTTCACTAAGAGCAGAAGAGCACAACACACCTTTGGCTGCTGTAGGATTAGCTAGTGCCATTTATGAGTCTGCCTGGCACTTGAAGACCTGGGGAATGCAGTGGGATTCTTTGACCCTGGGGAGGTCAAGAATCCACTCCTATCAAAATACTGTAAGTCTGGAGTCATCCTTGAAGCATCAAATAGAATGTCACTCATTCAGGGCAAGGTCATCTTTTGTAGGTAATTCCTGATGAGTATTCATCTAGTCTGTTGTCAGAAAACTAAATTGTGGAGCTGCGACAAGCTGCCTATTCCAGTACTGTAGATCCTTAACATTAAAATTCTCCCATATCTTGCCCTACCAAAGGAGCACAGAGAATAGATTACTCCCTAACTCTTTGTAGCAGCTATTTATGTAGTTGAAAACTGTCCTGATCCTTCCTTCCTGTACAAAGTCATTCCCTCTTATGCTAAAAGATCCCACTTTTTCCTTATCTTTGCTTCCATGGTTTCTAAAATTTTGATAATTTTCATGGCTTTCCTCCAGCCTCTCAACATCCTGCAACAAACACAGTCCCCCATTTGAGACCCTAGTGCTAAATAATGCATCAGTATTACTTCATGTATTTACAGATTATACACCTGTATCTATACCGTGTTTTCCTATTTCAGCAACAATGCATTATTGTTGGTTTCATTGTAAGCTTTGTACTTCTTTCTACATCAGAGTTCCTTCTTCTGTTTTTTTTTTTTTT
>NW_016693451.1:0-1673 GCF_001604755.1 Lepidothrix coronata | reverse complement strand
TGGGTAGGTCACTGTGTCTTTTGGATCTGGATCCAAAGCCAAACTCCTCCACTGTGTGGCAACTGTTTTAGACCAAGTTTGCTGAAGATTTTCACCAGCCTGTGGTTTGAAGACCTCAGTAAGTGAAATGTGTCTCCCCGCCTTGTGTGGGTAGGGATGCCAGCAAAGTCTCACCTGATTTTGGCATAAATTTGTAACACCCTAAGATCTCTGAAGATGACCTTTATTAACATCTAGGATTGCAAATATTTCTGTTTTCTTTATAGACTGATGCCTAATGGATGATATAATTCAATATATAACAATATATATATTGGATACAATAAGAATATTATGGACAGGCTGTTCTTATGCAACACAGACCATCCCAATATATTATGGTTCTTTTGGCAGTTGAAAAGAGCAATAGTCCACAGTAACTGAAATTAAAGACCACTGATAGAAGCCCATGTTGTCTCTAGAAAAACAGACTATGAGACAAGGATTTGCCTACAAAAATGTTGTAGAATGTGAGTGAAATCTCAGTGTGTCAGGAATTCAGATATTGGGGTGACAAGCACAGCATAAAAATGGACCCAGAGCAGAACAAAGTGTAGCTTTGCATGAATCTCTGAAGTCTCCTATTACAGGCAAGAAAAACGCATATTAAACTGCATTACAAAATTATCATTTGCAGTAAAAAGTGCCTGAAGACTTTGGCTGTTAGTTGTTCTAGATTCCCTACCATGTTCCAATTTCCCTTATTTGTTGAAAATGAAGAAAACATAAACTTTGAGACTCCTGGCATTTTTGTTTTGTATCGTGCTAGATGGGTTACTTATTTATTCATTTTTACCCCCACCATAGAAGAATCAACACATGACAGTAAGCTTCTCTGACGAGAGTTATATATTTTTTTTCTGTTCTCCTTCTGTGGAAGGATTTTTATTATTTTCCTTCCATGAAGGTTGTAGTTATAGCTTAGTCCTTTCATGCTAGTGCTGGCACTTCTAATGTGTGTCCCCTGAATTTATGTGGATCTAAATGAACAACTGCATTGAAGCATCTCATAAGCTTCTATATTTTCATTTCAGATTTACTACTGGTAATTACATGCTGTGCATATAACAGAGGATCTAAAATCAATTGTGCGCTTTATATTTTACTGGGTACTTATTAATTTCAATATCCATCTCAATTTAATTGGCATTCCACGCATAAGTAAATGTAGCTTTTTTTTTTTTTCAGGATGCAGTGATAATCCATTAGTGACATTTATGAATACTTTTAAATGACTGGTGACACCATGAACTGACAGAAATATGGAAATATGGGATGATTGATGAGGGACTCCATCCACGCCTTTGAGAGCTGACCTGTAACCTGAATCTGTTACTTCCACTTTTTTGCGTTAGGAGTCCCAGTCTTCAGAACATGTTCTTGAAATGCAAAAATGATGTTGCTTTTCGGATGGGTAGTCCCCTCCTTTACATTCCCTTTGCCATGGCTGAAGAATCATAGAATCAGCCCAGTTGGAAGGGACCTCTGATATCATCAAGTCCAACCCTTGATCCACTACCACCATGGTTACTAGACCATGGCACTAAGTGCCACATCCAGTCTCATCCTAAAAACCTCCAGGGACAGTGAATCCACCACTTTCCTGGGCAGCCTATTCCAATGCCTGATTACCC
>NW_016693450.1:0-1673 GCF_001604755.1 Lepidothrix coronata | reverse complement strand
CCCCCCCCCTTTCTTCTTCCCGTTTTTCCTCTCTTCCTCCCCTGGCTTAGCCCCTGGCAGAGCAGCCCGAGCGTGCTCACAACACCCCCTCCGCCAGTCACTTCAATTAGTGCCACATGAGAGGAGCTTCTGCCCAAAATCTGCTTAAGAAAGGGCCAGAGGGCAGGGCAATCGCCTTTGCTCAACAATGACCAGAAGCTGTTATAAATACACAAACAAAAGCACTGGCAAGGCCAGGAATGTCATATCCTAATGTGATAAAAATTGTAAAGATTCGATGTATACCAAAAGTACAAAGGAAGAAAAATATTTTTTTTTAAAGAGACAAAGATTAAAAGTACCTCCCTACCCTCTCCCCCCAACACGTAACCTTGTAATATGTTATCAAAGTTGTGTATTTCTGGGTGCCAAGCTATTGTGTTTTCAAAGTCCTGAGCAGCTAACTCACTATCCCTTTGTGACAGCTGCTCGCTAATATTTATAGGTACCCAAGTCTGTGCACCTTATATAACCAAGTAGACTGACCAGGGCTGGGCAGAGGTAGCTTCCGACCCCACAGATATGGTGCATCGCACAAATAGAACAAGCGATGACTTATTTAAAATAAAACAAGAAGTTTCCAATAGACCAATAAGTAAGTCAATACACTGAATACAGTACAGACTGAGGTACATTTGTTTCAAGACTGAGGGATTTAATCTAATTTGATTTAGACACATTTTACACTAACATATGCCATGTTGTGAGTGAGCAGAAACTCCAGCCTGAGGTTTCTAACTGCAGTGAGTTAGAGTTGAAAACTAACAAAACAAAAACAGAACCACCAAACAAACAACTCCTAATAACAAACAACAATCAAACAAAGCAAATAAAACCACCCTTGATCAAGCAGAGTGCCTCCACCAGCAGTGCCCAGACCCTGAGCTTCTGCACCACTTCACAACCCTTCAGTTTGCACCGTGCTAGTTGCTGGATGCCACTGGCTCCAGCATGGGGAGAGCAGAGTGGGAGAACGGAGTGGTTTCGGGCCCATAAGGCTGCTTGTAAACTCTGAAGTGCCTTTGAGATAGTAATTTCCAGTCTGTTAATGGCAGGATGACAACAACTAGGTTCATCTGAGGGGAAGCCAATAGTCACTGTCACCTAATTCCCTCCCCAGACATTCAAGAATGTAATCGTTGCAAAGGGAGGGCACTAGGATGTCCCTCCTAGTCTCGTGCCTCAATGTTTATGTACAAATCTGTGCAAAAGTAGTTAATCCTATTGACTAACCTCATGCTCTTTTAGAACTGAGGTAAAAGCTGTCTGAAATTAACCCTATATTCCCACTGTTTGGTTTCTACCAACTCAACAATAAACTTCTACTACAAATAAATGTTATTTTTTCCATTTCATTCCCATGCCCTCCTCTCATCATGTTTGTTTGTCCTGGTGCAGCGAAGGCTACTTTCTCAAACTAAACCCATTCACATACAGACTTATCCTCAAAGCACCCTTATCCTCAAAGGATGTCCACAGAGGGTTTTTGCGGCTTTATTAATTATCTGAATTTAAGCATGTGCTCAACGTAATAAAGAGTGTACTTTTAGAAGATAATTTGAAGAAACACATTTAAAAGAGAGAATATTTAAGTGAAGCTCATGCAAAACTAAACCAAAAATTGCATGCACAGG
>NW_016693449.1:0-1674 GCF_001604755.1 Lepidothrix coronata | reverse complement strand
GGTGGGCTCAGTTCAGCGCACGCTGTGTCTCACCTAAAAAATCCACTGCGCAGGCTCGAAGGGTTAATGACCTTTCCCAAATCTTCGCTTGCGAAAACTGGCCATGCAGACTTATATGTTGAATACATCCTTTATTGCCATAAAATAGAATTGCAGAACATGTTGCCAATGTATGGTTTGAATTTTTTTTATATAAACTTGGGGTATTTTTTCGGGTAAAACCCTTAATAGGTGTCGAATAGATGTGCTCAATACCTTCTGTCACCTGTGTATGAGCATGTATAACACGATTCAGGTGAATTACTTATTTAACAAGTAATACTGATGGGCGTTATACTGAGTACAGTGGTGAGAGAACTAAGAATTATGTGAAGCCAAATTGGTGGCTTTCTGAACGTGATTTATATGTTTGCTGCAACAAAGTTCTGTGGCAGTTGGGAGGTTGGCAAGCACAAGTATTTCGTCTTTTTTACATATTCATCCTGATTTCTTTGGATGATGAATTCTTATGACTTGAGAAACCGAAGTTCTTTATTTCCAATTTCTAGCTTCTGAAAGTTTATAGAACTGTCTTATAACTCCAGCCAGAGTTATGCTGCTTTAACCTGAGGAGCCGTGATTTATTGTCACCTAGGTCTTGATAGTGTTTATAGCCTTTTCTTTTTTACAGCACCTTACAACATTGCAGTAGCCATGCATGAATCGTAATGGTTGTTTGGGAGTGGAAAAAGAAAGTTTTAGTTTTGGCTTGCTCAAAGGGTAGTGTGACAGGATGCTTGCTAATCACCGAAAAGCTGCTCCTCAAGTTGATGGTATGTGTAAGCTTAGTTTCTTCAGGTTCCAGAGCAAATGAATGTTACTGGTCCATTTTAATTAATTTTTCATATATGACAGTTCCATGTCTTGTATTTATTCTTTTCTCATGTTTGATCCTTGTGTAATAACAATGCTTTAGTCAAGTGCAGAGAGAGATGCTTTCCTTAAATTTTCCCAGACTTTGATTTTTCTAGCTATTGGTAAATGAGTGTCTGTTACTGGAAGGACATGACTTCTGTTGAGAAATGTATCATTTTACGTGACATGTTTTAAAAGCAACATCAGGGGGTTTTATAAGTTGACATGGAATCCTTCATTTCCAAGTGAGTTCTGCATGTCCATATGATGTATGAGTGTATTGTGTGTTCTTGCATGAAGAATTATTTTGAACTAACAAGAAAATTGAAAGTAGCATTGTACTTTCATGTGTATATTTGTCTGCTAACAGTATGATTTAGAAGCTGTCTCTTGAGATTTGTGTTCCAGTACAACAAAGCAATAATTTTTACTATGGCATGCAACTTTTTTTTTTTTTCAGTGCAGAACCTAGATAATCAGTCATTCAGGTCGTGAACAATAGCAAAGAAATTCTGAAGCTTCTCTCTTAAACATTAAGTTGTATAATGCTGTTACATAAATGTGTCTTGATAAAAATTGGACTTGGATTTTGTTAATATTGGGACATCAACCATGCAACAGTAAAGCAACTCTAGGAAGGAATTTTTTTTCAAAATAATTAAGTTGGATTTAAACTTAATTCCTTTCCTTTTGATTCAGGGGACCTGTCAGGTTTAGCAAAGACTTCTTTTTAAGCAGAAGTTGAGAATTTCAGTCATACCTGAAGTAAAATTATTCTCT
>NW_016693448.1:0-1675 GCF_001604755.1 Lepidothrix coronata | reverse complement strand
AAAGATTACAGCTTCTTTTTTTCCTTATCATAAGTTGGCCTCATCCCGCAGACTTTGCCTTTTTCTTCCAGTACAACTCTTTTTTTTCCAGAGGAGATAATTAAGGGAAGTGCTGCTAATTCTCCTTTCCTATTAACAGAGGGACAAAATATGTTTCAAGTCCTCATTTGTCACTGCTGCTCCAGGCCACCCCAGAAAGAAGCCAAACCCTGCCTGATGCTCCCACAAAATCAGGAACTGACATGAGACCAACACTGAAGGAGCCATAAACAGAGGTCACTGAAGTCCCCCTGATTTCATCCCCTTGCTCCCCTTACACAGTGAAAATGTACAATAACATGTTGAAAATGGTCCTTCCTGTTACTGAAACACATGGAGATTTTGGTGCCTTTGGGAATAAAATAATAAAAAATTATAACAACAACAACAACAACAATAATAATAAATATCCAGTGAAAATATAATGAATACTAAAATAATAAAATAATAAATAAAATAATAAAATAATAAAATATAGTCAGTAATAAAGGAGTACCAGCTGAAGGGTAAAATACTCAGTGACACATTACTACAGCAAGGAAAACCATGTGGACATGAGATGGATGGAGGATTTCTGAGGATTTCATGAGGTAAGCAGAAGACCAATCCATCTCCAACTGGTCTAGGTTAAAGTTAAAATAAAAACCAACTGCAGAATGGCAACCTTAATGTTGTCTGGGGATTTTTTCATGGAAGGGACACAACAACCCTCAAAAATAAAACTGGACTGAGCTGCAGTTAATTTTAGGATGAAAGAAGAATTTAATTTCATATGGTAAAATTTCCTTTGTATTTGCAATATTATATTTTTTAATATACATAGTGCAGCTAATTTTAGGATGAAATAATAATTTCATTTTATATGGTAAAATTTCCTTTGTACTTGCAATATTATATTTTTAACATATATATTTCATACCTTTTTCATATCTTTTTCATATATATTTTATATATTAAAAAAAAAATCTTGTCTTTATCTACAAAGTTTCCACACAGAAGTGGAGAGAATTGCTTATTTTGCACTTAATCATAGAATATCCTGAGTTGGAAGAGACCCACAAGAATAATGATGGCTACAGGAAGGGGTCTCTTCAGGGGAAAGCACAAAACTTAGCCTTTGAAAATTAAATATTAATATTCTACCTCCTTTTCGTTTCACAGTGTCTTCTCAAGGCCTGATCCCATCCCACTGACTTCCACGGGAGCTGAACTGCTCCCCACGGAGCGGCCCTACAGGGATGGCAAAATTAATCCCTCTTTGCTTTTCCACCTGTCCTCTGGCTGTCTCCTCATTGAATATTTAAGGACTAGACCGCAGGGAGGAAACAGCAGCTTCCCACCCCCATGCTGAACTCGGAGGTGTCATTAAGAATTACACACAGGCCCTTCCTCCAGGAGAGCCCCAAACCCCCACAAAAAGCTAAGAATTACACTTGGTGAATTATAAATGAGGAGGAAGAGCTGACAGCATCTGGCAGCCAGGTGAGGTCCAAAGCTGGAGGATGCCCAAAATCCCCCGAAAAAGGCAGCTGCCCAACCTTCTGCAGATTTTTTTTTTTTCTGCTCCCCGAGGGGTGGGTTGGATGCCATTACATATAAGGTGACTTGTCATGTGGTTGGTTTTAAATAAGTGGAG
>NW_016693447.1:0-1676 GCF_001604755.1 Lepidothrix coronata | reverse complement strand
TTTTTTTTTTTTTTTTTTTTTGTCAAGGACAGAAATGCAGTAAAACGACTTAGACCTTTTCCAGTAGGAGATAAATTGACCTTTTTATCTTGATTTAAGTCTTGAGAGATTATAGCACCCAAAGTTTTCAAACAGGATTAAGTTTGAATTAATGATTTTGTAACAACTGCATAGAGTTGTTCAGAAACTTGTAGAAAGGAAATGATTTGCATTTATACAGTTTAACATTTTTTTATTTTCTCCTTTAATAAAAGTGCTTACTTGAGTTAAGTGATTGATTATGTAAAATAACTGCATATGGATGTTTCGGGGGAGAGCAAGGAATGAAAAAGTTCTGTAACTAGTGCATTTATCATTATTGGATAGAATACAATAGTAGTTCCCTGAAATTCCCCTGAAGGTATTTCAGACTTGTTGGCTTAACATGTTGTACCTGAGCTATTTATAATTATTGTTAGTCTTGATGGCAAAATAAGGTTTCATCTCTAATGTGTGCTGTGATAACTGTATGTGAGAGGAAGAGGAGTGCTGTGTTTTTCCTAAACATGGTTTTTGGGTTAATGAATGTGAATTGCATTTAATTTTTTTGAGACAGACACTTTTTAGAACAAGAGTAGTTTTTTTAGAACAGTTGCCCAAGAACTGGGGGATGGTTGTCAGAAACATTGATCCACTGTAGTTTTGTTTCCTGGTGGAGAATGCTGTTCTAAACTGATCTAATATACCTATATATTAGCAAAAGTAGAAAGGTCTATGTAAAAAGCTTAGAGAAATAACATGCCTTGCATTACCAATAACTCCTGGTAGAGTTTAAATTTTAAATGACCATTAAAAAAAAGAAGGAGTTTGAAAGGTCTTTATGGCTATTTGATTTTTTTTTTTTGGTCTGAAAAAACTTGTGTAGGCTCAGCAACAAGGTGTTAGACATAATCCTTCAGAATGAGGGTGAAGTTTTTTTGTTTGGTGTGTTAGTTTTTTTGTTGTCTTTGGGGTTTTTTGTTATATTGACCTATGTGTTCTGGTGTTACATATGTTTGGTCATGTCAGCATGTTTTAAATATTTTTCTTTGGCTTTAAATACAAATAAGCAATCTATTCACAGAAAATGTTGTACAGTACACTGGATGGCAGGATATTTTAGGGTTGATGCAATTTTTGTCTTTTTGGGTTCAGATCTGATCTTGGTTCATTAAGTGTTACAGGGAAGACTGATATGACATACACTTATAGACTTTTCATGGTAGTTACGCAAGCTTGTTATTTAAATCTAGTTAAAGCAATAAGAAATGAGAATTTTTAGGTTTTAACTCCCTGCAGATTCTTATTTGCATGGTTGCTAACCCGTAAGTGTTTAAAAATCTGTCTCTGAGACTTTTTTAAGAAGACTTGTGTTTTAAGATTGGGAACCTATTGTGTTACGGGTGATACTAGTAGTGGAAGTGCAAGTCTGGAGGTAAGAAAATGTCATCTTAATGGTAGAAATACTTGTGCCTTCTCCACACGTTGGATTCTACAGCTTTCAGTAGTTTGAGCAAGTGCAACTCTTCATGTTGTATAGCCTGATAATGTATCTGAAAATACTGTCCTTTTAAGTTTACTAAACCTATGATATGGAAAATAAATTCTCTTTGCAACAAATGTTTAATGTTTAGTCAGTGTGGAAAGGTGATTGGAAT
>NW_016693446.1:0-1677 GCF_001604755.1 Lepidothrix coronata | reverse complement strand
CCCCCCCCCATCCCGACAGCTCCAAACCGGCACCCTCGGCCCCCCATCCCGGCCCCGGCAGCACGGCGGGGCGGCTGCTCCCCTCGGTCGGAGCAATAAGCAATAGAACCCCACCACAGACACACACACATCCCGATTAATTTAGGGTAGAGTCGATATCCCTCCGCCTGCCACATCTTCGGAACGGTGCAATTACGGACGGCTTCTGTATAAATATTTAAACGTATATATTGGATTTTTTTCCTTCCCCATTCTTTTTGAGGTTTTGATTATTATTTTTTTAATAGCTATCAATGATGATTATTTTATCTAAAAGGGAGAGGCATAACCTTGGAATAAACTCGGCTTCCAGCAGATGTTTGGGAAAGCAGTTGTTTTCAAAGACTTCCGAAATGAACCACTTTAGAGAAGATTTAAGTTAGGCTTAAAACGGCAACAGCAAAGAATTAGCCGGTTTCCTTTCCTTGCATGTTTCGAATGTGCACGAACTAATTTTTTTTTCTTTTAAAAATATTTTTTCTTCTGCAATCTGGGGAACTTGGGGCTGGGTTATAATGCAAGTTGAAAAATATATACTTTCTTTTTTTTCTAGAGCATAGAGATTTGTCTCCAATGCAATTTCTGCCTCATTTTACCAATTAAAAGCTATTTTTACCATTTTCTGCTATGTTTGTGCTTTTATTAAAAGCTGCCTTTCGTATTTTTGATATGAAGGTGGTAACAAAAAAAAAAGGAAAATGAAAAAAAATCCTAGAATTATTTTTTACTCTTTTTAGAATTTTTGCATGCTATGGAAATAAAACAGGACAAATCCCAAGATCACTACATTTAAATATTACACTATAAATTAATAAAAATGTACAGATTTAAGACTTGTTTTTGTTTTAATTGTACAAATTTTAAAAGGCCTGCTATTTAAGTTCCGATAGGGACAATGTCGCTTTATTTACTGTCTCTTAGAATTGTACAGATAGCTCTTTTTTCCGACACAATAAAATCTTTACCATTTTAATATACTTTTTGACGTCCTTCTTTGTGACCGAAAAAACACTCCGTCGGTCCGAGGTTACGCCAGACTTTTCTACCGCAGAGATCTCCCATCCCGTTTGCATTTAAAGTTACTTTATGCACAGTACCTGCAAGAAAAATGACGGGAAAAGAACACACGAGAGAGACCTTTATTATTATAATTTCTTTTTTTAAGGCTCATGCCAGGTAGAGCTTAGCAGAGGGATAACGCGGCAGATCGATAAGGCAATAGGTGCAGGCAGCGCTTCCCGGGCGCGGGGGATGCGCAGCGGCAGCGGGAGAACGGCGGGGCGAGCAGGACCACCGGGCACCCCCCACCCGCCCCGCCGCTCCCGAAACCAGCAGGGCATTTCCAGCCCGAAACTGGAGAGGAAAGGAAGGGGGGGAGGAAAAAATAATAGAAAGAAAAAAAAATCTGAGCTGGGGGAAGGAGTTATCACCGACTTGGACAAAAGAAGCGGGGGGAGCTGCTGTACACCCGGCGGGCCAGGCCTCCCGCTTCTGGGCAAAAGCTGCCATGGGGACACTAGGATGGAAAAACGTTTCGTTTCCTCATTTTCTTTTCTTTTCTTTTCTTTTCTTTTCTTTTCTTTTCTTTTCTTTTCTTTTCTTTTCTTTTCTTTTCTTTTCTTTTCTTTTCTTTTCTTT
>NW_016693445.1:0-1679 GCF_001604755.1 Lepidothrix coronata | reverse complement strand
TGTCCAGGAGTTGGACTCGTGATCCTCGTGTGTCCCAACTCCGAACATTGTAGGATTCTCTGAACTCCAGCAGGAGACTCCAACCCTGGGCATCCAGAGGTGCTTTTAAGCCACATTTTTGGGAGTGCAGAGTCCTCAGCGTCGTGTTCAGAGACCCCCAAGCTGCGAGTCGAGCGCTGACCCAATTTGAAGAGTTTTTCTTAAAATCCTGCTGCGAATGTGGAAAACAAAAGTCACCTTTCTGCAACGAATCCGACACGTCTTCCCAAAAACTTCACGGCTCATCCTGAGGGACAATCCAACCCCTCCAGCTCTATAAATAAGTAAAGAACAAGATAATCCAACATTTGTCAGAGAAATGCCGGCTCAGGAGAAAGGACTCGGGTGGTTTAGTTTTGTTTTCTTGTTGAGCTTTGTTTTATTCCCTATTTATTTGGGGTTTTTTTTGTCTGTTCCGTGGCCTGGAGCGTTGAAGGGATCTGGGAGGGAAATATTTTCCATTGTCACCATCCCTGGAGGTGTCCAAGGAAGGACTGGATGTGGCTCTCAGTGCTCTGGGCTGGGGGTGGATCAAAGGTTGGACTCGGTGATCCGGGAGGTCTTTTCCAACTGAAATGGTTTTAAGATTACAAGGATTTTTTTTCCCTTGATCCCTTCAAGGATCCTGAATCCTTTAGGGTTTTGGGGTTGTAAGGTAAAGTGGGGGATGTAGGGTTTGGTAAAGTGGGGGATGTTGGGTTTGAAACAGGGCTCAGCCAAACTAGTGGGTTCAAGTGTCGCTTCCCGAGGGAAACGGGATCTACGGCCGAGCATCCAAGTGGAGAAGGAAACCCCATCCCTACCAGCGGCCTCTGCAGGATTTTGGGATGTTGTGCCAGGTCACCTGGACACACCAACCTCCTCATCCCACCCCTTCCTTCCCTTCGTGCTGGTTGGGTTTTGGTTTCCAGTTTCTTTTTGCTCTCTCTCTGGTTTTTGGACATCAGTTCCCAACCAGTTGACCCAACTCATCGCCCAGTTCATGGAATCATGGAATGCTTTGGGTTGGAAGTGACCTTTGAAGAGCATCCAGTTCCAAGGCAGGGACACCTCCCACTGTCCCAGGTTGCTCCAAGCCCCGTCCAACCTGGCTTTGGACACTTCCAGGGATGAGACCATCCAGTGCCACCTCCCTGTCCCCGTGGCCCCTCGGCTTCTCCCTCCGTGGGAGAACATTTTCCATGTTATTCCGGAGCCGCGGGTGCCAGTCCTGGTGTGCTCTCAGTGTGTAAGTCATCCCTTTCTCCCTAAATCCTTGGGGATTCACCAAAGGTTGAGTGAAGGCCTTGGGTTGCAGGATAGAGTTGTGTGTCCCCCGTTGGATCCGTGATAATTCCCATCTCCAATTCCTGCAGGACACAGAACTGTAGGGTTGACCTGCCATAGCAATTCCATCGGTTCTGAGCCTTTTGGTTGCACTCCAAGGCTCCTTGGGAAGTCCAACCCATTGTGGGAATGAGATGGATTCACCCAACCTCTCCTGTGGCATTCATGGAAACCGTCGGGAAGCGCTTGAGATCCGTCGCTGGGCGTTGCTTGTCCTACAATCCAACCTGGGATTGGAGGTGGTGGGGAGGTCCTGGCACAGTTTCCCAGAGAAGCTGTGGCTGCCCCATCCCTGGAAATGTCCATGGACAGGG
>NW_016693444.1:0-1680 GCF_001604755.1 Lepidothrix coronata | reverse complement strand
GACCCCCAGGGTGGGACCCCCACAGTGAGACCTCCCGAGTGGGACCCCCAGGGTGGGACCCCCATGAGTGACCCCTGGGTGGGACCCCCAGTCTGGGACCCCCACCCCTGACCCAGAGTGGGACCCCCCGGGCTGGGACCCCTGGATGAGACCCCTATGAGTGACCCCCGGGTGAGACCCCCAGGATGGGACCCCCATAAGTGACCCTCAGGTGGGACCCCCAGGGTGGGACCCCCATAAGTGACCCTCAGGTGGGACCCCTGGGCTGGGACCCCCATGAGTGACCCCAAGGAGGGAACCCCAGTGTGGGACCCCCAGCCCTGACCCAGAGTGGGACCCCCAGGGTGGGACCCCCCTGAGTGACCCCCAGGATGGGACCCCCAAGCTGGGACCTCCACAGTGACACCTCCCGAGTGGGACCCCCAGGGTGGAACCCCCAGGAGTGACCCCCGGGTGGGACCCCTGGGGTGGGACCCCCTGAGTGACCCCCGGGTGAGACCCCCACGATGGGACCCCCATGAGTGACCCCAGGGTGGGACCCCCAAGCTGGGACCCCCACAGTGAGACCTCCCGAGTGGGACCCCCAGGGTGGGACCCCCATGAGTGACCCCTGGGTGGGACCCCCACCTCTGACCCAGCATGGGACCCCCTGGGCTGGGACCCCTGGATGAGACCCCCCTGAGTGACCCCCGGGTGGGACCCCCAGGGTGGGACCCCTACAATGGGACCCCCAGGTTCACTGCCCCATGTCTGGGAGGATTTGGGGGGTCTCTGGGTCTCTGTGGGTCTATTTTAGGGTGCCCTGACCCCCCTGTGCCCCCCAGGACCCCCACGTTCGCTGCCCCATGTCTGGGGGGGATTTGGGGGTTTCTGGGGGTCCCTGGGTCTCCGTGGGTCTATTTTGGGGTGCCCTGACCCCCCTGTGCCCCCAGGACCCCCAACTTCACTGCCCCATGTCTGGGGGGGTTTTGGGGGATCTCAGGGGGTCCCTGGGGCTCTGGGGGTCCCTGGGGCTCTGGGGGTGTATTTTGGGGCTCTGGGGGTGTCCTTTGGGGTGCCCTGACCCCCCCATTCCCCCCAGGACCCCCAAGTTCACTGCCCCATGTCTGGGGGGGTTTGGGGGGGTCTCAGGGGGTCCCTGGGGCTCTGGGGGTCCCTGGGGTTGTGTGGGTGTATTTTGGGGCTCTGTGGGTCTATTTTAGGGTGCCCTGACCCCCCCATTCCCCCCAGGACCCCCACGTTCGCTGCCCCATGTCTGGGGGGGTTTGGGGGGGTCTCAGGGGGTCTCTGGGTCTCTGTGGATGTATTTTGGGGTGCCCTGACCCCCCCGTTCCCCCCAGGACCCCCACATTTGCTGCCCCATGTCTGGGGGGGATTTGGGGGTTTCTGGGGGTCCCTTGGTCTCCGTGGGTCTATTTTGGGGTGCCCTGACCCCCCCGTGCCCCCCAGGACCCCCACGTTTGCTGCCCCATGTCTGGGGGGGTTTTGGGGGGTCTCAGGGGGTCTCTGGGTCTCCGTGGGTGTATTTCGGGGTGCCCTGAACCCCCTTTTCCCCCAGGACCCCCACATTTGCTGCCCCATGTCTGGGAGGATTTGGGGGGTCTCAGGGGGTCCCTGGGGCTCTGGGGGTGTATTTTAGGGTGCCCTGACCCCCCATTTCCCCCCAGGACCCCCACGTTT
>NW_016693443.1:0-1681 GCF_001604755.1 Lepidothrix coronata | reverse complement strand
AGGGACCAACACAAAGCAGTGGTAATGGTAGAGATAATGTATGTTGATATTTTATTACACATAGCAGTTGTCTGTCTGTCCCCAAAGTACCTCATTTGGCTCTTCTGTTAGATGTAAATATTTTTTTAGCCTGTAAAGAAATAGGAATGATCTAGTTCTGTAGGACAGTAAAAGTGCACCTCTAGAGTAATAAATTACTATTGCAAACAAAATCATTACTAAAGAACAAATAAGAAGGTTTTTTCAACAATTACACATCTTCATTGTTCTAGATCATGAATCCAGTAATTCCTGAAGGTTAATGTGTTATTTCTTCAGCACTCACAATACTGCATTTACTTAATAAGAAGAAAATTGAATTCAAGTTCACCTTACAGAAAAAAAATTACAGAGATAAAATTTGTAGTAAATAACTAAATAAGTAAAAGGTAGTAAATCTTTTAACAAATTCCAAGTGGTTTAAAAAACACCACCACTCACAGGTGATCCTCATTGAGTGCTTCATTATCCTTCCCAGCTGGGAACAATCAACACAGCAGGTTCAGGTGCTTCAGGGACAACAGCCCAGGTTTATAAGAGGTGGTGTCGGGGGTGAAGCAAGAGGGGCAGTGGAAGAAAAAGCTGGAGTGTAGAGAACAATACTGAGGAGTGGTTGAAGTTCATCTGCTGGGTCTTCTTACTGTAAGAAGAGTGTCTTTGTGATCTGTGAGAGGACAGATGTGGGGCCTGCACCTTGGGTGAGTAAAGGTTTCTATCTTCGTCTACTATGTGGGTGTACAGCCCTCCTGATTTCTGTGCATCCTGATTTTGTGGGTCTGTGTGTTGTGGAGTTGGGTATGAGCAGTTGCAGTCTTCTGGCAGCCTTTGCAGTATGTATGTATGCAGCAAGCATTAGACCTACTTGTTGAAATCCTTCTTTTTATTTATAAATAAAATGCAGTAAGATGATGCAGAACTCCTAGTTTTGCACAGAAATAGACTTCAGTGGCTGTGACTTTTCTGCCTTGGGTGGGTGGAGATCATGGTGTGTGATGATACAGTGAGAGAGCTCTCTGACCAACTGAGTGTTCTCAGTAAGCTCCCATTCTGTACTTTCACTCTGGATTATCAAATTTCTCTTGTTTTCTTCTTCTTCTAATAATTAAAGGACCTTCAAAGATCCTGTCACAGGCTTTTATACTCTATCTGTAAAAAGTAGAAATTAGTGTGTAATAACTATTGAAAACCACATCACTATGTCTTCTCTTTATATTTCATAGTCTCCAATTGCCCCTTCAGGAAAACTTGGTATAAAAAACTGTATCTTGAACTTATTTTTGGGAAAGGTATGCTTAAACTGATTGTGTATTGCTCACTTCCAAAAGTTTTCACTTGAATGCTCTTGGTATTAAAGCCCTTGCAACATCTCTCCACAGTCAGGAGGCAGTGACCATAATTATAACCACTCAACCTTCAGGATCTTGGCAGTATAAACATACTGGATAGCCAGCTTGTGTTTTCATGTTTGGACATACTACCAAGAAGTGAAAACTTCTATTTGAATTATTAGCATAATTCTTTATAAATTTTTTTTTTCTGTATCAAATTTTTTCTAGTAAAACAACTTCTCTTAGGCTTTATTTGTCTTTCTCATATGTGCCCTGATGTTCTTTACTACTTCTAAATTAGTTTGGAACAGCAT
>NW_016693442.1:0-1682 GCF_001604755.1 Lepidothrix coronata | reverse complement strand
TCGGCCCTGGCAGATGAACCTCAGGATTAAAGGGTGGGCTCAGTTCAGCGCACGCTGTGTCTCACCTAAAAAATCCACTGCACAGGCTCGAAGGGTAATGACCTTTCCCAAGTCTTCATTCACGAAGACTGGCCATGATGATGATGATGAATACAGACAGGAAACCTTGAGAAGGTTGTTCAGATTGTGGGCTTAAGAAAAGTGATTCACTGTTAGATGTGAATTTCTTCCCCGAAGCACCTGACGCCTGGGTAGGTGTGTATCACTGCATCCAGAGGTTCAGGTCTCCTTAGTTTCCAGATCCAAGGGTTGAGCACAGTATGCTGTTCTCTCTGGTCTGCCAGATGGGTTTCCTCTCACTTGCAAAAGATTGGTGTAAATACAGAGTTGGGAGATGGGTAGGAATTGCTCTTGGCTCCTTTGTATTCTCCTCAAAAATAGTGAAACTAATTACACAACTTGCACGTTTAACTCCTGTGGAGTCAGGTAGCGGAAGCATTTCCCTCTCCCTTTATTTCCCAGTGTTACTCTGTACATAAGAATCTACTTCAAAAAACTGCAATCAGCAGTGGGACTAAAGAGAAAATGTAACAAGCAAATGCAAGAAACTTGTAGGCTGATATAAAAGTTTAATAAATGAAAGGGAGAAAAAAAGGTTATATAAAAGCAATCACGTGTCTCACAAGCAAACTGATGCCCAGCTAGTGACAGGGCAACAGCTACCTTGGAAAACACCTATTTTTATTTTCGGTTGTAACATTACATGGTATGGAGTATCCCTTTGGCCAGCTCAGACTAACTATTCTGGCTGTGGATTTTTGCTCTGTGATTACACAGCAGCTACCACTATGAGTACCACTATGCTCTAACTGAAGTTTATACAGGTCACAGGAATGCACCTAAAACAAAGACTATTCCTAAGGATTTTTTTTGTTACATCACAAGACTCAAGACTGTCATCCAGTATTGTTATGAAGTTTGATTTCAGAAGTTCTATGTACCGGTAAGAGAGTTGTTCTCTTTGCTCAATTACTGCATATGAGCATAACTAAAATAGGGGAAGCCTTACATATGAACTTTACTATGGATTAATAATAAACGGATAGATTAATGACTTCCCATCCATATTTAGCATAAATTGATGTTTTTAGCATCCTAAAACACTGGTCTGTAGTATTTACAGTAACAGTGACACCTGTTTAATTCATTGATAGGAAGTAATGTTGACAACTTTCTCGTGCTGTAATTACATTACCTGCATTGTCACTGCACAGTAATTTCAATAAGTACTCATCTGAAGTGTAACTAAAATTCTTTGCTTGTACTTGTCCTAATCTTAACTGAAACATGCCTAAGGTCTGTACAGACGCTCACCCATTGCCTTCCAGTGGGATGGGGAACAGAATAGAAAGGGTAAAAGTGAGAAAACTTATACATTGAGAAGACAGTTTAATAGCTAAACAAAAGTTGCACATGCAAGCAAAGCCATCTCCAGGAAAGCAGCATAGCATGGTGTAAGGTGATAGAAAGACTACACAAAAGGAGAAAAAAACGTCTGATGGTTTCCTGGAAAACCCCAGCAGCTGGGGAGACATTCCCAGAAACTGATAAAAGGATTAAACAAAGAAAGGAGTGATATGGAGATAATATGGCCAGTTCTGCCAGACTGGAACACAGAAAAA
>NW_016693441.1:0-1682 GCF_001604755.1 Lepidothrix coronata | reverse complement strand
TTTATTATTAGGTTACCTTTCCTTTTGCAATTTTTTATCTCATAAAATGATATGTAAATTACTGGGGATTGGAATGAAAATTACAATTCTTTGTGTTGAAATATGATTTTCTTTAGCCTCCAGAGTCACCACTTCTATGTCAGGATATGATATGGGCATTTATGCTTTTTTTGCCCCAGTTCTCATTTTTCAATTCAATTTTCTTTCATTAATGTAGCTGGATAAAGAAGAAGCAATGTGGTCTCTTGGAAAAAGCAGCATTCATTCATCTTGAATGTTCACCTACACATCCTCCTATGGAACAGTCTGATCCACCTGTTTCTGTGAACACTGCAACTAACGAAGCCATCGAGTTGTTAGATACAGGGGAGAAGATATTTCTGTTCCGTGAGCCAAGTGATCCAATACTTGCTTTGCATAATTCTCCAAAGAAAAAGAAAAAGAACTTTCTTAATTCTAAAAAGGCTGCTCGTGCAAACATGGACTTATGAGGGCAACTTTCATTTTGAGTACCAGTTAGGAAAGAGGCAGTTATTTAAAATTCAGTAAAATAATGAGAAAGAATGAAGTGTGTGGTTCAAATAATATGTGTTGTTTTAATCTGATTTGTCTGGCATTGGAAATAGCTGTAATTTTAGAGTGGCACAGTTAGTGATGTGCATTGTGCATTTTTTAATTCTTGTCAGCATTTGATGCACTAGATGAAATATGGGTGTTTTATGATGCACATTCTGGCAGGCAGGACTCAGTGATCCTTCAGTACATTTTGGTCATTTTTGCACTGATTTTACTGTAGCTATATTTTCATAATTTATGTAGAAACGTTATTTATTATATAACAGGTACTGATTTACTATTCTTGTATTTATATACTTTTGTAATGAGCTGCAGTGTAGCAGATGACATGAAGAGATTAAGTGGATGAACTACAAGGCCTCTATTATCTGATTTTATGTTATTCTAGCTAGTTTGTTGTTTAATATTGTGTTCTTAATAGGCTTTGAATGTTACTTTTGCAGTCTCTGTTCTACAGTGATAGCTGGTAGTCCAGATTTTCAGCATTTACTTATGTACTTAGCCTTATATCCTGGAGTAACTTCAGCTTTTCAGTGTTGTCTCTAAACTTAACTTCAGTTGAACTGTGAATGTGGCTACAGCTCAAAACTGTGTTAAAAATTTACAACTTGTTGCAGTCTTTTTCTTGGTGCACCAGTATAACCACATTTCCTTAGCAGAAAAGGGGAAAATGTAAATGGGCAGGTAATGTCTTCAATAGTTTTTATGATTGCAGTGCTGCCAATTGTCACAATTTGGGTGGGTTTTTTTGAAGTTCTTATTCCTGAATTTCCCTAAATTGATGAGAATATCTTTTTACATTTCAAAAAGAGTTAATTTTTAAACCTTTCTGGTTGAATGAAAGAAGCCTGTAAGTATAAACCCTAAAAAGAAGAGCAGGAAAATGCGAATTAAAAGAACCACATATATTTGTTAATATTTCATGATATTCAAACTTGTTTTGATTTTTTTTAAAACTGTATTTGAGTGCTGTTCTCTGAGGGTACCATGATCATATATTCTATAATTTTTTATTAATAGGATACCATGTCATTTTAAAAATTAAAATGTTATAAAGTTTGTGTGTCTGCAGTTGACATCTATTCCAAGTGGAATAAACCAGTTTT
>NW_016693440.1:0-1684 GCF_001604755.1 Lepidothrix coronata | reverse complement strand
GGAAAGGAAAGGAAAGGAAAGGAAAGGAAAGGAAAGGAAAGGAAAGGAAAGGAAAGGAAAGGAAAGGAAAGGAAAGGAAAGGAAAGGAAAGATTAAAATTATAAAAGGAAAATGAAAATGGAAAACAATAAAGGGATCAAAGGATAAAAAGAAAAGAAAAATAAAAAAGGAAAATGGAAGGGAAAAAAAGAAGGGGAAAGAATCACATTTTAAATAAAGATTGATTGCAATACAGGTGGCTGATGTCTAAGGATGCTCTTTATAAGTCAGGGATTTGTTTCTAGCCCATGGGATGAGCGGAGCATCCCCGGTGTCTGTGGGCACTCGCTGTAAGCTGCCCCTTCACAGCACAAGGTTTCCAGAGCTCCCCTCCAGCCATCACTCCCACCAGTCCCTGACTTCATTCCTCTGGTGAAGCTGTGAGAAACAATATTTCTTTCTGCATAAAATGGTAGTTTTGTACCTTATTGGATTCCATACCTATGAAGCTTTTTTCCAGCCTTGGAACCGTATCGTACACGCAAAGGCAAAGGCTGGGAGGAATTTTTACAGATGAGTAATAAACCTCTGGAAAAAAAAAAAGATTTATGATGGAAAGCTGACACAACCTTAAGTGGATAATTCAATTTTTACTCACTTTCTTTGTTCCCTACAGAGGCACTTAGAGCTACAAAGCCCAGGCACACACAGGGCTGTTGATCCTCGGGCTCCGAAACACCCCGGCGCTGTTTTCTGCCGGTTTCTGCCCAGGGACACTCACGGTCTGTGCCAGCAGTGCTGATAAATATTGACCCGATTTTTGGGGGGCTGCCCTCTCTTTTCCTCGTACAATCACACCTCCATCGTTGCTTGGGATTTGTCTGGATTTTATTCCAACTGAGTTTTACTCACATTTGGGGAAAATCTCTGAACGTGTTATGGTCTCTGTGCCTTATCTTAATAAATCTCTAACTAAGAATGTAGAGGATGCAGACTTTTGGGTACTCTGATATTAACTAAATTCTGATTTATTTCCCTTTATGTCACTCTGCACCTTCTTCATCATCTTTCTAATCTTTTTACCGATGAAAAACTTCTCAAATTGGTAGTGATGCAAAGATGGGTGCAAGAGTATTTTCGATGAAAGCACATGAGAATCCAAACCAAATCAGGGCAAAATGCAGACACAGAGGGGAAAAATATCCTTCCTCAGGCAAAAGCTCTCGGGTTTTTGTGGATAATGCTTTGCACACCCTGGGTCTTGCTGGACTGTTTCTTCCCATTAAACTTGTTGTGAGAATAACGTCATTCAAAAAGGCGAATATGGAGAAATGATGAAAAGGAAAAAGCTGTTTTCTAGGAATCCTGTGGCTGAGTATGATTTCCTCCCAAACTGGTTGGCAGGAATTAGATTATTTCCATTACAACTGTAAAATTTACCGCTTGAATCGAGATTTCATTGCATTAAAAAATTCCACAGACTGGAGTTATCTGCTCAGTTGATTTTGAGACTCGAAATTTAAGACAACAATAGGTTTGGGATTTAAGAAACTGATTCTGGAGTTCAAGTAAGAAATTCCCAGCACGGAGTATTATTCTGGTCAATATCAGAATAAATATTGTGATTGATTCAGCCCAGAAATCTATTTATTTTCCTTTAGGGAGTGTGTTTGTTAAAGAAGGACATGATTTGCATTTTTAATCC
>NW_016693439.1:0-1684 GCF_001604755.1 Lepidothrix coronata | reverse complement strand
ATTCAGAAATAGCAGGAGGATCAGAAGCATTAGAAATAGTGTATTTGACATTGCATTTCAAGCAAGCCAGAAAGATTTCTTACATCATGCTTTATATCCTTTCCCTTTGATTTCCTTTTCATTCCCCTGGGTTTTTCATTATCTTTCCAGCGTGAAACATTAGACCACCATGCTACATAATGGAAATGAAACTTTTAAGGGATACTGAATGCTGTGGCCTCACTGCAGATCAGAAAAAAACCCCATTTGTCATTACTCTGCCTGTAACTGTGATACATATAAGTTTAACATCTTTGAAACTCACACTCCTATTTGTATGATAGCTGAGAGTAGCAGCATCATACTGGGTTCTAAATTAAATGTGTAGGATTAATGACTTGCTCAAGACTCAGTGAGGGTTTTCTATTACTCTAACTGGATTTTGAGTTTATATAAATTTGCTTCTGTCCTCTTGAGAAAAAATATTAAATAAGTCAAAAGGTCTTCTGAGGTGTACTTTGAACCGCAATGGTCTAATTCCAATAATATATTGGATTTCTATGACTCTCAGAACCTTTATCAAGTTCAATTTATTCCTGTGAACATCAGATCTGGCTATGTGTCCATAATATAATTCACCAAAGGACACTGGGCATCAATTAAATGTTTTTATTTTTTAATTGATTTAATATTTTAATTACACGTTTTGAGAATACTGACTTCTACTTTTTGTAAAATAGGTTGAAAAACAGTGGAATGTGAATGCTAATTCATTGACTCTGGAGGAGTTGTTGAGGACTGGAGGAGAGGGACATAAATGACCCCAACAATTATGAAAGTATGAACATCATCTTAAATCAGAAAGTTGCTCACAAGTGCTTTTAGAGTGTTTGGTTAACTTACACATATTTTGTATTAGTGGAAAAAGGGAAAAATAAAACCCAAAGTGAACATAATATAAACTTGCATCAGGTCAGAGTAGACTGATTTTTATCAACTTGCAATTAAGAATTAATTTAATTCATGAAGCCTGTAGTATAATTCCTGTCCTTGGCCAAAATTTATTCTACCATAATCTGGAAGAAAAACAGTTCAGGATCTCCATTCATTGCCCTGCCTTACAAAAAAAGGGTTCAAGCTCTGATTCTTCATCTGAAGACTGGGCACTTTGCAGCTGATGAAAGGTAAAGCTCCCACACTTCTGGGGATCTCTGACTATTGAATGACAATTTTTTGAAAAACATTGGTATTCTTACATAAACTCTTGTCTCCCTGGGGTCTGGGATGCTGTTGTTATCAACTCTGAAATCATTCTTAATGCTGGACAGATTACAAGATCAAAGGAAACTTGAATTTATTATGCTGCACCCAACCATTAAGAGGTACAGAGAAAGAAAAGAATAGTACTAGTACCTCTAAGGTTGACTTTAAGGTAGTATTACAAAGTCTCTCTAGCCCCCTGGACAATTACTGCTTCTCCCAAGCTGGGATCCAGTTTTCACCTCAAGACCCTTCCCTACGTGTGGCTTTTCAAGAAAGTGAACTGAATTTGGGTGAAAAAAAACTTTCTAAAATTTCCGTTCTCACTTGTATTTTTTCTTTACTGTAATTATCAGCTGGATCTCCTTTCTTATGGAATGCTTCTGCCACCATCACAATCCCTGTCACATGGGGAAACTTTTGTGGTGCAGCCTCACACTACAAA
>NW_016693438.1:0-1684 GCF_001604755.1 Lepidothrix coronata | reverse complement strand
CCACCTGCCCAGGTGAGCCTCCCTGGGCACATCGCCTCGGCCACCTCCCCTCTCCCCCCAGCCCCCGGGACCAGGTGAGCCCCCACATCCCCCCCGTTTTCCCCGTAGCCCCCAGCCCAGGTGAGCCCCCACGTGCTCCCGCCATGGCCCCTGGGGCAGATGAGCCCCCCCATAGCCCCAACTTCTCCCCGACTCACAGGACCCGCTACCCCCCGACCCTCCCTCCCCGCACAGTCGCTGCTAAAGAGACCCCCCCTCATATCCGCTGCTCCCCCTCGGGTAAACCCGCAGCCTCCCGCTCCCCCCTATTCACACAGGGCCCCCCCCGCTCGGTTAAACCCTCACCCCAGCCCAGGGCAGCCCCCAAACACTTTTCTCCCCCCTCTTTCCCCTCGCTGGACCCCGGCCCAGCCCGGCGCTCCGTGCCCCTCGACGGCGCGGCAAGTCCGGGCATGTCACCACAGCACCGGGCAGCCCCGACGGGGGTCCGGGACCCCCCTAACCCCCTCTCCGGGGGATCCCCACGCCCGATCCCCGCCCCCACGTACCGCGAGGAGCAGCAGGAGGAAGAGGCAGAGCCGTCGGGGGGTGCAGAACATCGTGCGCGGTGGGAGCGGAGCGGGATGGATGGGCACGGAGCGGGCACGGAACGGCCACGGAACGGGCACGGGACGGGACAGGCTCGGGATAGGCTCGGGAGCGGCTCAGCCAGGCCAGGACGGGGCAAACTCCTCCGACCGCGGTGAGTCAGAGAATCGGTGAAACGCGCTCGGGGCAGAGCTTATAAAAGCTCGGGGAGGGACGGGGGCGGAGGAGGAGGAAGCGAGTTGACACTCCCAGCCAGGTTCGCCGGCGAAACCTCCTCGTGACCGTGTCGCGACCGAGTAAACCACAAGCAGGGGACCAGAAGTCCCTTTTGTCAGAAGTCGCTTTTTCTCAAAACTTTTGGTTTTTACCGCACTTTATTTTCGCGGTTCGTTCTCTTCAAAATCAGCTTCAAAAATCCTGGTTTAGGTAGGAACCCTCAGGAGCGGTTTTCCCAGGGGTGCTCTGGCTTCTCCATCTTGCATTTTTTCCCCATTACTCAGCATCCTAGAGGGAGCAAAGCCACAATCTCTTACGATCTTCCGGCGGCTCAGGGTGCCAAAACAGGGAAAAGTGGTAAAACCTTTGGACTTTCTGCCGCCACACCAACAGCTCGGCTGCTGCACGTTATCGGGGCAGTGTGTGAGGGAAAGGATTCCAGTGGAAGTCTGATTTTACTGGGATGGTGGAGATGTGCTGGGATGGCTGCTCTGAGTGTTGGAATGGAAGGACACGAGGGCTTCAGGAAGGACAGGCACGGGGGACTTTAGAGCCCCTTCCAGTGCCTGAAGGGGCTCTAAGAGAGCTGGAGAGGGACCTGGGGCAAGGGATGGAGTGACAGGACAGGGGGAAATGGCTTCCCACTGCCTGAGGGCAGGGTTGGATGGCACATTGGGAAGGAATTCTTTCCTGTGAGGGTGGTTAAACACTGGCACAGGTTGCCCAGAGAAGCTGTGGCTGCCCCATCCCTGGAAGTGTCCAAGGCCAGGTTGGAGCAACCTGGGCTGGTGGAAGGTGTCCCTGCCCATGGCAGGGGATGGGACTGGATGAGCTTTAAGGTCCTTTCCAACCCAAACCTTTCTGTGATTCTATAGTCTGA
>NW_016693437.1:0-1684 GCF_001604755.1 Lepidothrix coronata | reverse complement strand
TAGCAACTGGAGGTATGATGGTTGCCATGGTAACTGGCTGTAGCAAGGGGAATGTGTGCTGGTTGCCATGGTAACTGACAGTAGGAACGGGTATGTATGATGGTTGCCACGGTAACTGACCATAGAAACTGGAATTCAGATGGTTGTCATGCCAACTGATCGTGGCAATGTGACTGTATGATGGTTACCATGGTAACTGATTGACCGTATTATGGTTGCCATGGTAACTGATCGCCGCAATGGGGATGTGTGATGGTTGCCATGGTAACTGACCATAGCAATGGTAATGTATGATGGTTGCCATGGCAACTGACCGTAACAGTGGGAATGTATGGTGGTTGCTATAGTAACTGACAGTAGCAAAAGGAACGTATGATGATTGCCTTGGTAACTGACCATAGCAACAGGACTTTATGATGGTTGCATGGTAACTGACTGTAGCAATGCTACTGTATGATGGTTGCCATGGTAACCGACTGTTGCAATGCGACTGTATGATGGTTACCATTGTAAATGATAGCAGCAATGGGACTGTTTGATGGTTGCCAGGGTAACTGACCGTAGAAGTGGCAATGTATGATGTTTGTTATGGTAACTGACAGTAGGAATGAGAATGTATGATTGTTGCCATGGTAACTGACCGTGGGAATAGGAATGTATGATGGTTTCCATGGTAACTAACTGTAGCAATGGGAATATATGCTGGTTTCCATTGGTAACTGACTTTACCTGTGGGAAGTATGATGTTTGCCATGGTAAGTGACCGTAGAAATGGGAATGTCTGGTGGTAACCGGCTGTACCAGTGGGAAGTATGATGGTTACCATGGCAACCGACTGTAGCAATGGGAATGTATGCTGATTTCCATGGTGACTGCCCATAACAATGGACATGTCTGATGGTTGCCATGGTAACTGACTGTAACAATGGAAATGTGTGCTGGTTACCATGGTAACCGACCATAGTAATCTGAATGTATGATGGTTGCCATGGTAACTGACCGTAGTGACGGGAATGTATGATGGTTGCCATGGTCACCAACCGTAGTGACAGGCATGTATGATGGTTGCCAAGGTAACCAACTGTAGCAATTAAAATGTGTGATGGTTTCCATGGTCACTGAGCATAGCAATTGGAATGTATGCTGGTTGCCATGGTAACTGATTGTACCAGTGGGAAGTATTATGGCTGCCATGGTAACAGACCATAGCAGCGGGAAGTATGCTGTATTGCCCATAGGCATGGGAATGTGTGATGGTTGCCATGGTAACTGACTGTGGCAATGGGACTGTATGATGGTTGCCATGGTAACTGACCGTAGCAACGGGAATGTGCAATGGTTGCCGTGGTAAACGAGCATAGCAATAGGAATGTGTGATGGTTGCCTTGGTACCTGTGTGTAGCAATGGGAATGTGTGATGTTGTTCATGGTAACTGACTGTAGAAACGGGAATGTATGATGGTTGCCATGGTAACTGACCATAGCAGTGGGAATGTATGATGGTTGCCATGGTCACTGAGCATAGCAATTGGAATGTATGATGGTTGCCATAGTAACCAACTGTAGCAATGGGAATGTGTGATGGTTGCCATGGTCACTAAGCATAGCAATTGGAATGTATGCTGGTTGCCATGGTAACTGACTGTACCAGTGGGAAGTATTATGGTTGCCATGGTAACTGACC
>NW_016693436.1:0-1685 GCF_001604755.1 Lepidothrix coronata | reverse complement strand
ACCGCCCATGGGGACGAAGTTACCCCCCCGGGGGGGGCAATTACCCCCCTAAATGGGAAGAGAGCCCCAAGAGGGGGCAATTACCCCCCACCATGGGAAAATATCCCCCCCCAAAGAGCCAATTTTGCCCCCGGGGGGGGCACCTGCAGGACCCCTGGACAGGGGGGGACACCCCCAGCCCCCCAAAACCCCTCTGGGTGGGGGTCCCTGTCTGGGGGGGGGAACCCCAACCCCAAAACCCCTCAGGGTGGGGACCCCCAACCCCAAAACCCCTCAGGGTGGGGGTCCCTGTCTGGGGGGGACACCCCCAGCCCCCCAAAACCCTTCAGGGTGGGGGTTCCTGTCTGGGGGGGACACCCCCAGCCCCCCAAAACCCCTCTGGGTGGGGACCCCCAACCCCAAAACCCCTCAGGGTGGGGGTCCCTGTCGGGGGGGGACACCTCCAGCCCCCCAAAACCCCTCTGGGTGGGGGTCCCTGTCTGGGGGGGGAACCCCAACCCCAAAACCCCTCAGGGTGGGGACCCCCAACCCCAAAAGCCTCAGGGTGGGGGTCCCTGTCTGGGGGGGAACCCCCAACCCCAAAACCCCTCAGGGTGGGGGTCCCCGTCTGTGGGACCCCCCCAAGCCCCCATAACCCCTCAGGGCAGGACCCCCAGGCCGGGGGGGTCCCGAACACCCCCCGAGCCCTCCCGGCCGGGGGTCCCCGGTCGCAGGGGGGTCCCCACTCCCCCCCATACTCACGGCGGGGGGCCGGATCTTGCAGATGCCGCTTTTCTCGGCAATCGGGCGGATCTTGGCGATGTAGCCCAGGGGGTCGCTGAACTCGGCCCAGCTGGGCTCGAACACGGGGCACTCCGGGGGGGGCAGAAAGTCCTCGGGGGGTTCGGGCTCCGCCGGCGGCCACGGCGACCCCCAGTCCCCCGGGGGGGCCCTTTCGCGGGGCCCCCCGAGCGGCCGCCGGGCCTTGTCCTCGGGGGGCCCGGCCCGGTCCCCGCCGCGGGCCCCGCGCTCCTCGGCGGCTTTGCGGGGGCTCCGCTCCTCGCCCGGGGGGCGCCCGCCGGGCCCCTTCGCGGAGCCCCCCCCGCCTTTGCCCCGGGGCTCGGCCCCGGCGCGGGGGGGGCGCGGGACTCCCGTGGCCTTCTCGTCGCCCCCCTTGGCCGCCCGGGGGGTCCCCCCGTCCCCGGGGAGCGGCTCCGGCGCCCCCCACTCGGCGCCGCGGCCGCGCTTGGGCTCCTCGTCCCCGTCGGGCTGCGGGGGGGGCGCCCAGGGCGGGGACCCCCCCGGGCCGGGCCCCCACTCGGCCCAGCCGCCCCCCGCGCGCTGCTGCTCCGCCTCCTCCATCCCGCGCTCCGAGGGGCGCGGGGGGGTTCCCGGGACTGCCCGCGGGGACCCCCTCAGGGGGCCATGGAGGCCCCGCCGCCCCCGCGCCGCCCCCTCACAGGCCGCGGGCCGGCCCCCCCTTCCCCGCTCCCCGAGCCGCGGCGGGGGGAAAAGGGGGGACGCCGCCGCGCTCGCCGCGCTCCGCCGGCCTCGCCCGGCTCTCCCGCGCCCTCCGCCGGCCCCCCGGCGGCCCTCGCCGGCCCCGCCGCGCCGCGCTCCGCCCGCCTCACGCCCGAGGCCTGCCCGGTCCCCCCGGCCGGGCCGCCGCCGCCATCTTGGATCCTCCTCCTCCCGCCGCCCGCCCC
>NW_016693435.1:0-1685 GCF_001604755.1 Lepidothrix coronata | reverse complement strand
GACAATAAGGGCCCAGTTGTAAGAAAATGAGGCTGTCCATTCTGACTAGGTTTAAATAGTAATTTTTTCTTCCCAGTAAAGATTTTCACATGAATTTGCAAGAACACCAGTGTAAAATTGTTTTCTAGAGTTTCATGTTGATATTTGAGTATTTGGTTATGTAGGGTAATCTGTACTTTCAGTTGGATGTCTGTCTGCTTTTGCCAAAAGAGTCAGTTCTTTTGCAGCTTCTGAGTTTTGGAGTGCAGGAAAGATGTAAAGCAAAGCATCTCTTTCATATTTTCAAAACTTGCTATTGAATTAGAGGGCTTTTTTTGGCCAGTTGTTGCTTCATCACATGCTGATTTGTGCAATAAGTTGCCCAGTTCTGACAGTAGTAATGTGTTTAATTCTGTTGCTCTGCAAAGAATGGGCTGTTCTGTCCTCTTGGCATGTCTGTCTTACCTCTTCAAACCTCTTTTTCTGTAAACTTTCATACTGAAGTTCTGCATATTTAAGCTGTCGAGCATGTCATCTATGTCCTTCAGAAGTCACTGCTCTGATTTTTGGATACATAAAGTTCTCTAAGCAGCCACGTGGCAGGCTTTATCTTGAAGGGGAAATGAGAATTTACTTCCTTTTTTTTCCCTCCTGACTACTTGAGTAGACCTGAGAAATTTAAAACATTTTTATTATACCCAGCCTGGTGATCTTGAGAGTAGTTACCCAGCAGAGATCCCAGGCCGGGTGTCCCCAGCAGTGCTGTGCTGCCTGGTGCTCTTGCTCCCCTTTTGAAGGCACGTGTGGTGATACCAGCCAGTTCCAGTCAGTGCCCCAAGTTCCGTATTCTGCACCAGCCTTCTTATTCCTTCACTGAACATCTCTCAGTCTCTTCTGCTCAGCTTTCTGTCAGCACTTTTAACTGCCCTGGAGACACCTGGTCTTACCTGATCTCAGAATCAGTGAACAGCAGGTTGTGCCTTCTTCTCCCAGCCACCCCTCGCTGTGTTACGGGGCAGGGAGCTGTGTCAGGAGCTGTGTCGGGAGCTGTGTCTGCCCTGGGCTGTTGGCCGGGTGGGAAGCCCGGCCTTTTCTGCCTGGGTGATGATGTTGGTGCTCCTGTGCCAGTAATTGCATTCCCCAGTCTATTGCACAGACAGGATTAGTGTTAAGAACAGCTCCATTCTTTCGTTTTAAAGGGTTGTTATGTCAGGAAGTGAAATGAGGTTTGTACCCGACTCCCTCTCTGGTGAGGCTCATTTACCTTTGACAGAGTTGCATAATGCATGTTCTGTAACTAATAGCTGAATTAGAAGTTAGTGTGCAGGAAATAAATGTATCTGATGTGACCCTTCTGGTGATGATAAATCTGGATGATGTGTTTCTTGGGAAGTAATGAGGGTTAATAACTTGGAAGTAAATTAAGTAACTTGTGCATCTTTTTTTTTTTACCTTCTTTTTTTTCTTTTTGTAGAACCATAGAGCAGACCCAGAAGAACTGTTCACAAAACTGGAACGCATTGGGAAAGGCTCCTTTGGTGAGGTCTTTAAAGGAATTGATAATCGGACACAGCAAGTGGTTGCTATAAAAATCATAGACCTTGAGGAAGCAGAAGATATACAGCAAGAGATAACTGTTTTAAGTCAGTGTGATAGTCCTTATGTAACAAAATACTATGGATCATATTTAAAGGTAATGTATAGTA
>NW_016693434.1:0-1686 GCF_001604755.1 Lepidothrix coronata | reverse complement strand
AGGGACACCTTCCACTGTGGCCTCAAACACTTCAGGGATGTGGAAAACCCATCTCCTGATGGGTTCTGTCATTCTGTAAGTCAAATCTACATGTGCAGAGACACTGTTACAAGACTTCAAATCAGTCCAGCTTGAGTAAAAAGAAGTGGAACGAAAAATAACTGTGGGCTCTTACATTCATTGAGGAAAGCAATTCTGCTGTGCTGGAAGAACTGACCCTATCAACGGGATCCAGAGTGAGCAGCCAAAGGGAAACCAAGGCTCAGCCAAATTTCAAGGTTGCTCAAATACAGCCAGGGAAAGTTTCAGCAATCTACAGCTGAAAGGAAAATGAATCCAAGTCTGAAAGGAAGAAACAGAGAAACAAGGGAATGCTGGGGGGAAAAAATAGCAGGAACACAGCACAGACTGGGAAAAAACTCCTGTTACAAACACACAGACACTGTTTGGAGCCCCAGAGCAGCTCCAGCTGCATCCACCACCAGGCACAGCCTGGAGCATTGCTGGTTTTCCTGGTTTTCTCCATCAGCTCACAGAACATCTCCACTTTGAACTGACTGTGAGCACAATCATTCCCATCTCCACAACAGTTTTTCTTGGAGTGTTTCTACCCCTGTCTGAGCACCCTCTAACTGAGGGGTTTCAGCAGGAACCACTCCAGTGACCCACCTATCCAGAGGTCTGGCACCGAGCTCACAAGTCACAAAGGCCATATAAACCACACTTCAAGACCTTCCCAGGGATCCAGGAGCCTCCTCCCGAGTCAGTGCTGCAGAACAGAGGCAACATCACTCACTGGGCATTGGCAGTCTGGGCACAGGCAGCCAGAGCTGCAGTCACATGGAGACACAGATTCCTCCCTGAAAACACAGCGAGGAAGAGACTAAAGCTGTCGGAGCCCCGGGAGTCACCCTCCACATTTACTGCTCTTCCAGCTGCAGAGCACAAAATGAACAGTGGCCACCCTTCCCCTCCCAGCCTTGGCCACTCCAGAGGTTCTATAAAAATGCATGGGGGATGCAGGGGGCTATTCCCTGGCACAATCCCAAGGGAAAGCACAGAAAAAGACTTAGGAAACAAGTTACACAAAATTATTCAGGATTTGTGACTTGAGAACCTCAGTCTACTTGCTTTACCCAAGAGGAAGCTGAGTCCAAAATCTATCCAGAAGAGGTGTTTCTGAGGAGGGGTAGCTTTGAAAATCAAAGTAAAAAGCATAACAAGGCACAGGGGACCAGAAACCAACTAAACCCAGACTAGAAACAGGCACTTGCTACTGCCAGGCAGGGGGAGGTACCATGGGAATCACTTAAAAGGAACTCTCTGGGTTCTGGTTTCTTGGTATCTTTTTATCAATTCCCTTTAAATTCCTGAGCAAAGAGAATTATAGTCTAATTTGAGAAGTCAGGAGAATTTTGTAACCTAATTTGCAAGAGGTCAGCTTGGAAGATTGTAAGGAAGTTCTCCAGCCCCACCACCACCACACTGAGCTTTCTCACTACAGAACATGTCTCAGAGCTGACACCCCACCAATGCCCCGATAGCCATGGCCACCAGCCCAGGTTGTTTCAAGCCCCCTCCAGCCTGGCCTTGGACACTCCCAGGGATGGGGCAGCCACAGCTTCTCTGGGCAACCTGTGCCAGGGCCTCCCCACCCTCACAGGGAAGAAATTCTTCCTATCTCAT
>NW_016693433.1:0-1687 GCF_001604755.1 Lepidothrix coronata | reverse complement strand
GCCCGAGGGGGCGTGGCCAGCGCCAGGTGCCGGAGGGGCGGGGCCGGGGCCAACGTCAATTTGCTGCCCTGGAGCTGCAACGTCATCGCGGGGGGCGGGGCCACGGCGGGGGGCGGGGCCGCGGCGGGGGGCGGGGCCGCGGCGGGTTTGACGGTGGCCCCGCCCACCGCCGGAGGGGGCGGGGCCCGCTGGGCCAGGGCGGCCAATTGGGAGAGGCTGACGAGTTCTCCGGCTGGGGGAGGGGAAAAGGCCCAAAATTAGGGGTCATCTGGGGGTCACGGGGGTCAGACAGGGGTCACGGGGGTCACACGGGGGTCACTGAGGTCACACAGGGGTCACCAACCCCCCAAAAGTGTCCCCAAAGTGGGGGGAGGGGGAGGGGAAAACGCCTAAAATTCGGGGTCATCCGGGGGGTCAGCGGGGTCAGCCAAAGGTCACAGGGGTCACACAGGGGTCACTGAGGTCACACAGGGGTCACAACCCCCCAAAAGTGTCCCCAAAGTCGGGGGAGGGGGAGGAGTTCTCAAGGAGGGGGGAGGGGAAAACACCCGAAATTCGGGGTCATCCGGGGGTCACTGGGGTCAGACAGAGGTCACAGGGGTCACACAGGGGTCACTGAGGTCACCCAGGGGTCACTGAGGTCACCCAGGGGTCACAACCCCCCAAAATTGTCCCCAAGACCCCCCATAGTGTCCCCAAAATCGGGGGAGGGGGAGGGGAAAACAACCAAAATTCGGGGTCATCCGGGGGTCACAGGGGTCAGACAAAGGTCACAGGGGTCACACAGGGGTCAATGAGGTCACACAGGGGTCACTGAGGTCACCCAGGGGTCACTAACCCCCCAAAAGTGTCCCGGAAGTTGGGGGAGGGGGAGGGGAAAACGACCAAAATTAGGGGTCATCCGGGGGTCACAGGGGTCAGACAGAGGTCACAGGGGTCACCCAGGGGTCACCCAGGGGTCACTGAGGTCACCCAGGGGTCACCACCCCCCCAAAAGTGACCCCAAAGTCGGGGGAGGGGGAGGAGTTCTCAGGGAGGGTTGAGGGGAAAACACCCAAAATTCGGGGTCATCCGGGGGTCAATGGGGTCAGACAAAGGTCACAGGGGTCACACAGGGGTCACAGGGGTCACACGGGGGTCACTGAGGTCACCCAGGGGTCACCAACCCCCCAAAAGTGTCCCCAAAGTCGGGGGAGGGGGAGGGGAAAACGCCCAAAATTCGGGGTCATCCGGGAGGTCAGCGGGGTCAGACAGAGGTCACAGGGGTCACACAGGGGTCACTGAGGTCACCCAGGGGTCACCAACCCCCCAAAAGTGTCCCTGAAGTTGGGGGAGGGGGAGGGGAAAACACCCCAAAATTTGGGGTCATCCGGGGGTCACACGGGTCACACAGGGGTCACGGGGGTCAGACAGAGGTCATAGGGGTCACACAGGGGTCACTGAGGTCACCCAGGGGTCACCAACCCCCCAAAAGTGTCCCATAAGTCGGGGGAGGGGGAGGGGAAAACACCCAAAATTCGGGGTCATCCAGGGGTCAGAGGGGTCAGACAAAGGTCACAGGGGTCACACAGGGGTCACAGGGGTCACACAGGGGTCACTGAGGTCACCCAGGGGCACCTCGGGGTGTTTTTTGGGGGTTTGGAACCATTTGGGGGCCATTTGGGGCGTTTTTTGGGCTTTTTTGGGG
>NW_016693432.1:0-1687 GCF_001604755.1 Lepidothrix coronata | reverse complement strand
CTGAACCCACCCAGCACCCATCCTGCACCCATCCTGCACCCCCAGCACCCACCTGTACCCGCATCCCTGCACCAGCACCCCCCCAGCACCCACCCAGCACCAACCCAGTATCCCCAGCACCCATCCTGCACCTCCAGCACCCACCCAGTCCCTCCAGCACCCATCCAGCCCCTCCAGCACCCATCCTGCACCTCCAGCATCCCCAGCACCCATCCTGCACCTCCAGCACCTTCAGTACCCATCCTGCACCACCCAGCACCCATCCTGCACCCGCAGCATCCCCAGCACCCACCTGTGCCCTCATCCCTGCACCAGCACCTCAGCACCCATCCTGCACCTCCAGCACCATCAGCACCAACCCAGGACCCCCCCAGCACCCATCCTGCACCACCGGCACCCTCCTGCACCCATCCTGCACCACTCAGCACCCTCAGCACCCACCCAGCACCCTTTCTGAACCCCCCCAGCACCCATCCTGCACCCATCCTGCACCTCCAGCACCCACCTGTACCCTTATCCCTGCACCAGCACCCCAGCACCCATCCTGCACCCTCATCCCTGCACCATCAGCACCCACCCAGCACCGCCCAGCACCCATCCTGTACCCATCCTGCACCCTCAGCACCCCCAGCGCCCATCCTGCACCCACCCAACCCCTCCAGCATCCCCAGCACCCATCCTGCACCAGCACCCATCCTGAAAACCTCCAGCACCTCCAGCACCCCCCCAGCACCCATCCTGCATCCCCAGCACCCACCCAACACTCTCAGCACCCATCCTGCACCCCCAGCACCCACCCAACACTCTCAGCACCCATCCTGCACCAGGAGAACCCACCCAGCACCCATCCCCATCCAGCACCCATTCTGCACCAGCACCCATCCTGCACCCCCAGCACCCATCCTGCACCTCCAGCATCCCCAGCACCCATCCTGCACCAGCATCATTCACCACCCATCCTGCACCCTCATCCTGCACCAACACCACCCAGCACCCATCCTGCACTCGCAGCATCCCCAGCACCCACCTGTACCCTCATCCCTGCACCAGCACCTCAGCACCCCCAGCACCCATCCTGCACCTGCAGCGTCCCCAGCACCCACTTGTACCCTCATCCCTGCACCAGCACCCACCCAGCACCCATCCTGCACTTCCAGCACCCATCCAGCCCCCCCAGCACCCATCCTGCACCCACCTGTACCAACATCCCTGCACCAGAACCCCCAGCACCCATCCTGCACCCCCAGCACCCCCCAGCACCCCCAGCACCCATCCTGCACCACCCAGTACCCACCTGTACCCTCATCCCTGCACCAGCACCCCCAGCACCCACCCAGCACCCATCCTGCACCTCCAGCACCCACCTGTACCCTCATCCCTGCACCAGCACCTCAGCACCCATCCTGCACCCCCAGCACCCATCCTGCACCCCCAGCACCCACCCAGCACCTCCAGCACCCACCCAGCACCCCCCCAGCCCCCCCAGCACCCATCCTGCACCAGCATCACTCAGCACCCATCCTGCACCTCCAGCACCCACCTGTACCCTCATCCCTGCACCAGCACCTCAGCACCCATCCTGCACCACCCAGCACCCCCTGCACCCATCCTGCACCCTCATCCCTGCACCATCAGCACCCACCCATCACCGCCCAGCACCCATCCTGCACCTCCAGCACCCATCCTG
>NW_016693431.1:0-1687 GCF_001604755.1 Lepidothrix coronata | reverse complement strand
TATATGTGTGTATAGCTATATTTATATATATATTTATATGTGTGTATAGCTATATTTATATATATATTTATATGTGTGTATAGCTATATTTATATGCATGTATATAGCTATAGTTATATATATAGTTATATTTATATAAGTATATAGGTCTATTTATCTATGTATACAGTTATATTTTTATATATAGTTATATTGATATAGGTATGCAGTTATATTTTCATATATAGTTATATTGATATTTATATGATATATGTATACATTTATATGTATATTTTTCTATGTATATAGTTCTATTTATCTATATATGCAGTTATATTTTTATATATAGTTATATTATATAGGTATATAGTTAAAGGTATATAGTCATATTGAGAGATATATATAGTTCTATTTACATTAATAGTTATATGTGTATAATTATAGGTATATTGATACTTGATAGGTATATCGCTATTTTTCAGGTATATTGGTATTTAATAGGTATATGGATATTTAAATAGGTATAAGTGAATATATATGTTCATTTTATAATGAAATAAATTACAACGCAGTAAATTCATTTTTTTAACAGAAATGGGTGCTGATTTGCATTTTCTCCGTGTTTTAAATTACAGGTGATAGACCGTCAGAGTTGAAAATATGCTTCATGTTTCAGTAGTCCTTGCCGACAGGAGAAACAACCCCGAGCCCAGGGACGAGCTCACAAAAGAGGGGATCGTTTGAACTTCGAATCATTTACGCGTTTCTGTGAGTGCCTCCAGGGTGCCGCTGACCGGTTCGCTCCCCTGGGGGCCCTTTTCCACGGGCAGCTGGAGCGAGTCCCGGCCCGCTGGGTGGGTCAGTGTTCCCGGTGGGGTTCCCGGTGGGGTTCCCGGTGGGGTTCCCGGTGAGGTTCCCTTAGCCCCGCTCCATCCCGAGCCCCGGGACCCGCAGCATCCCGCACCTCTCGGAGCGGCCGAATTCCAGCCCTCTGACATCAGCCCGCCCTGGAACCTCCCCGGCAGGGCTCCCGAGCGCGGGGGCGATGGGCAGAGCCCCGCGGGGATCCGGCATCGGCCCCGGGCCCGGCGCTCCCCCCGCGGGCCGGGCGCTGCAGGCGGGCGGCGGGGCGGGAGGGGGAGCCCGCGGCCCGGCCGGGGGCGGCGGCTCCGGCTGCTCCACCCGCCCGTGTCCGCAGGTACGAGCGCCGGCCGGCCCGGGCTCGGCCGGCCCGTGTGGAGCAGGGGGCGAGCCGCCGGCCCCGCCATCGCCGCCCGGGATCGGCCCGGCCCCCGCCGGGCTGCGCCGCCGGCTCGCTGCCCATGTCCCAGCCGCCCCTGCCCGCCCGCACAGCCGGTGCCCGCCCGCGCTGCGGGGACGCTGCGCTCTGGAAGTTTTCCCGAGGCGCGCTGGGGTGCTGGCGCAGCTCGGGCGATTACATGCGGACACTTCGCTTTCAGCCATGCCTGCCCCGGGAGCTCTCTGCCTGCTGTAATTTTCTCCCTTTGATCTCGCTGGATCCTCTCTCGGGCTCCGGAGCTCCGCTTGCACCTACCTGCCTGCTGCGTGTGCGCGAGAGAGGGTTTTTCCTCTGGGTTTTACTTATGTTTTTTTTTTTTTTTTTGCTACAAGTACCGAATTTTTTTTACTTAACACCGAACGCGAACAGCATCAGAGCCACGCGACTTTTTTAAGCTACTGGAAATAA
>NW_016693430.1:0-1687 GCF_001604755.1 Lepidothrix coronata | reverse complement strand
GAAGACTGACCATTAAAAGATAACTGACTGTCTTCATATTTTGGTGCTGGGTGTTCTATTTTTTTCTTTCTTTATATCCTGTGCTAAACCTCTGTAAATCTCAAAAATAAACAGACTGGTTAGTGGAAGTCCCTGACTTCTTTTATTCCAATCACTCAGAAGGGATTTATTTGCGCCGTAACTATCTGAATCTTGATACTTTGAAATAGTGTTAATATCGTGCTGGAGGAGGAAAGAATGATGTGAAATTAGCCTCCAAGAAACACAACTTGATATTTTGATCACAGCTGTACAGAAATCTCTTAAGGAGAGAGTGGCATGATGGATATATAATCTGGTTACATAAGTCTTGTTCTGCTGGTGGTTGCTCTCATCCGCTCTTTACACTTGGCTGTTACTTTACCATTGCTCTGCTCCTTTCCTAGAGTCATAAGAGCTGTTTTTCTTGCTCAAATGAAGCATCTGCAACATGAGATCTGCCTATAGTCTGAATAGCACTTATAGCAGGCTCCCAAAAATTAATGAAATTACTTCAGAACGTTCCCATACTAAAATCTCTTCTCACTGAAACTAATCTAAAAAAATCTGCTCATCATGTGGCATTCTAGTCTTCCCTCTTTACAAATTCAACTCATTTCTTTCCCAAGAAAGATTTGGAAAAAATTTAAGTGACACAATATCAAGAGGAGACTTGATACTTCAGATTTCCTCCTGGAGAGAGGCTCTGGGTTAGATACACTGAAATATGATGCTTGCAGTATACCCAGATTACATAAACATGCATGACCTGTATAAAAAGTAATTCAGAACATCAGAAAATATATTCCTTTTCTTACCCACCATTTCTTTACCATCAATGTCACTTGCAGAGGTGAGAAGAGGCAGTGAATTAATTTTATTCTAAGAGGATTTTAAAAGCATGAGAGTTTTAAAAGCCCCCTCTCATTCTGGTTACTCCTGCTGACTTCATTAGCTTTTGATCCCGGCAAGTCACAGGTCAATCTCATATTGAAAACTTGCTCCTACACTGTTAAGTAACGTCCTTGGTGAGAATCTGCAATTAATAAATAACAAACAGTAATATCTGCAAGACAATGCATATCCTGAAAGAAGAGAGCCTGAGATTTTGTAAGCAGCGGCACAATATATTTCCAGATTCTAGAGGAGAAACTAAGACAGATCCCCTCTGTCCTATGTAGCAGTATATTGCTCCACAAATTTATTTCAAGAAGTTGTTTTTTCCCCTCTGTAAACAATTCAGATAGATGTGAACAACTTCCAAAGAGCAACATAAGTTTAATTCATCTGTCTCAAGTGACATAACATATGTCACTCGTTCCTGTTGCAGAAGCAAGGAAGTCTGCTGCATCATGTAGTATTATACTTTATAGCCTTGCAAGCCATACTGTTAGTACTACAGCATTCTGAAAGAGAAATATATGTGGCAACTATGGCAAGTCTTTCTGCATACACCTCCCTTCTACAGGAGGTAAAATTTTTCCTTTTTTTGTGAGGGGCTTGGTAGGAAACTACAAATTCTTAGGAGGGAATTGATTACTGTAACTTTTCTAGGGGAAAAATTCTTTTTGAGGTTAAAAGACGATGTTTTCTTTCTTCCTCTTTTCATTTTTTATTTACTGTAAATGTGAAGTGGAACAGTTAGGTGAAGTCATTGATTCACTAAAAT
>NW_016693429.1:0-1688 GCF_001604755.1 Lepidothrix coronata | reverse complement strand
AAGTATTTAATGGATGCATTTGTCATTTTTCTTTCCTACAAGACACGAAGATCCATTGGCATCTGTTCTCACCCATAAAAGAACATATATTCAACACTGGATTTTAAAAATATGTTCCAGGAAAGGCAGCAAACAGCATTCTTTGTGATAACCTTACAAACCACCCTCCAAAGATGAGTCACAGGATATTGAAAATTCAAGACAATCAACTGGGCAAAAGTGACTTACTGTCATCAATTCATAATCCACATAACATTCACAGAATGCCCCATACAGCTCAATTAATGTGAGGTTTCTAAAAGCTAAAGAAGCCAAAATCTAGTCTGAGACAGTTTTTGAGGACACTGCAGTAAGGAGAGTGTTAGGGGGATTTAGGATGGGTTAATCCAATCTCTAGAGGTGTCTTTCCCTGGCCACTGAGTAGAGAAGAATCATGATTATATGATAATATAGGTAAATGTATCAATCTGAGGCACTGGCACAGGTTGCCCAGAGAAATTGTGGGTTCTCCATCCCTGGAAGTGTCCAAGGCCAGGTTGGACAGGGCTTGGAGCAACCTGGGCTAGTGAAAGGTAAACCTGTTGGAACTGGAGGATCTTTAAGGTCCCTTCCAACGCAAACCATTCCATGATTCTACGGTTCTAACCTGGACATCCAGCATTTAGGTGGCTAAATACTGCCCTAAGTACTTTCCCTGACTTATTTAGGGCACAGCTCAGCTCCAGCATGCACAGGAAGGAGCAGAGGCACGTCCCATTCAGTCACGTTCTCAGTTTAGGGTAAAACTTGCATTAAATGGCATGGAATAAACATAGCACAGAGATCATCGTGTTTTAGCACAGAAGGGATTCCGTATCTCCCAAATCCGCACTTCCAAGTGATTTCCACATGGAGAAAATAAACCTGAGAGGACTTTTCAGGATCTTGAGCACAGGCTACCCTGGAGTGAGGCGTTCACCCTTTACCCAGGGAGACAGGGAGGGGTTTGCTGGGTTGGGTTCTGTGCCCTTGGGCACTGCAGCACTTCGGCTTTAGGGGTGAAAAATGCTTTTTAAAGGGCCTCAGAGGCTTTGATTAAATAGCCATGTGTCCAGTGCTTTGGAAAAGAAGCCCTGGAAGCCACTTTAGGCACGGTATGCTCTGCCTTGGATCAGCTTTCCAGCTGCTGGATGGTTCACCTGGAGGGGTTTGTGGTGTGCAACCCTGAGGCAAACATTGACCCCATATCCTCCCCCAGACAGGCTTTCAGCATTTGGATCCCCAGGGATGCCCCAGTTCTTGCCATAGGATGTACATTCTCTCTGAGAAGCAGTGGAGCTTTTTGGGGATTGGGAAAAAACTGTTTATTGCAGCTATGTCGAGAGGGACAGGAGGCCATGTAAAAGACCAAATTCCTCATGGTGGAACAATGCAGTAGATGTGGGATTTTTAGATATTTTTTCCCTCTCTTCCTGCTTTTTTCCTCCCATTTTCCCCTTCTTTGTATGTAGCTTTGGTTCTGCATCACAGTTATCTCTTCGAGCTGACTCCACAGGAAATCCTCTTGGGCTGCTGAGTCAGCAAACCCAAGGCAGAGCAGCCCAGCAGCACATTTGCTGGAGACATGAATAATATCCCTCCAGGAGCTGGATCTTAATAGCTGAGCAACATGAAAAAATCTCTGATTCTAATTTTACCTCTTTTTTTTT
>NW_016693428.1:0-1688 GCF_001604755.1 Lepidothrix coronata | reverse complement strand
GAGGGGGCGTGGCTATGGAGGAGGAGGGCGTGATTAGGGAACAGGGGAGTGGTCGGAGTGCAGGGGGCGTGGCCACAGACAGACTGGGGACAAGGGGCGTGGTTACAGATGGGGGCGTGGCCACAGATGGGGGCGTGGCCACAGAGTAGAAAGGGGGTGTTTGGGGAGCAGGGGAGTGGCCAGAGGGCAAGGGGGCGTGGCCACGGATGGGGGCGTGGCTAAGGATTGGAGGGGTGACCTAGGTGTGGTGGGCGTGTCTAGGGACGAGAGGGCGTGGCCAGGGCGTGTGGAGGTGTGGGGAAGCAGGGGCGTGGCAGTGGGCAGTGGGCGTGGCTCAGCGCTTCCAGGGGTGTGGCCAGACACCAAAGGGGCGTGCCCACGTCTCGGGGGGCGTGTCCCGAGGGCAAGGGGGCGTGTCCCACCTTGGTGTGGAGCTTGGCCAGCTGCTTCTCGTCCAGGTTGGTTTGTTTGTACACCCGGGTCTTGTACCGGAACTGGGGGCGGGGTCAGCACCGGGACACGCCCCCCGGACGGGGGGACACGCCCCTTTCCCTGTCTCAGGCCATGCCCCTCCCCCCCACACCGTGGGACACGCCCACCCCCGTTTGGCCACGCCCAGCCCTGTGAGCTGGTCCCAGCTCGGGGCCCTCCCAAAACCGAGACCACGCCCACAACGTGACCACGCCCACCCCGCAGGGCACATCCGCCCATAGACCACGCCCTCCAGTGGCCACACCCTCCACTGACCACACCCACCGGTTGATCATGGCCACCTCAGAGCGCTTCCCAAATTCAGACCACGCCCACCCCGTGGCTCCTCCCACTCCCAGGCCACGCCCATCTAATGACCCCGCCCACTCCCAGACCACGCCCACCTCTAGTTCTCTGTCCTCTTCTAAACTAAGGGGGGCTCATCCCACCTCAGACCCCTCCCCAAGTTCAAACCACGCCCCCCGTGACTCCTCCCATGGCCTGGACACACCCACTTCCAGACCACGCCCATAACTTCCAAACCACACCCACCACTCCCAAACCACGCCCACTCCTGCCTTCTCCCTTCCCTCTCCTGCTCCTTCCAGGGGGGTCACCCCACAACCACCCCCTCCCCAAACCCGAACCACGCCCACCCCGTGACTCCTCCCCCTCCTAGGTTACGCCCACTCCCAGACCACACCCACCACTCCCAAACCACGCCCACCTCTGCCTCCTCCATGCCCTTTTCTGATGCTTAGGGGACAGGGGGTCATCCCACAACGCCCCCCTCCCCAAACCCAAACCACGCCCACCTCTGTGACTCCTCCCACTCCCAGGACATGCCCACACCCAGACCACGCCCACTTCCAAACCACGCCCACCTCTGCCTTCTCCACACCCTCTCTTACTCCTTACAGGGGGTCACCCCTCAACCACCCCTCCCCAAACCCAAACCACGCCCACTCTGTGACTCCTTGGCCACGCCCACTACCTGGACACGCCCATCACTCACAAACCACGCCCACCACTCCCACCCCTGCCTTCTCCCTTCCCTCCCCTCCTCCTTACCGGGGGTCACCCCACACCCATCCCCCTCCCCAAACCCAAACCACGCCCACCCCATGACTCCTCCCACTCCCTGACCACGCCCACCTCCCAAACCACGCCCACCACTCCCAAACCACGCCCACCCCTCCCTTCTCCCTTCCCTCCCC